>NC_064824.1:42528788-42831819 GCF_024166365.1 Elephas maximus indicus
TTTTACTCTGTCCCATAGGGTCGCTATGAGTCAGAATCGACTCGACGGCACTGGGTTTGGTTTTTTGTTTTTAATCTCTATGTGGAAACCCTGGTGATGTAGTGGTTAAGTGCTACAGCTGCTAACCAAAAGGTCAGCAATTCAAATCCACCAGGCACTCCTTGGAAACCCTATGGGGCAGTTCTACTCTGTCTTATAGGGTCACTATGGGTCAGAATCAACTCGACCGCAATGGGTTTTTGTTTTTGGTTTTTTTTTTTAATCTCTATGTAATGCTTCTAGAATGTCCAAGTGAAAAAGAAACTGTACAGGAATTGGAAACATCAGAGCCTGTGTGTCCTTGTGGATATTATGAATCTTGTACCAAAAGTATGCATTCCTATTCAAAAACTGAATTATTTAAAAATAAATTAAAACAGAAGATGTCTCACAATAAAAGGTTTGAACTCGGATGAATGCAAAGTCTTAATTCTTTGAGTATCTATGTTTTCTCATTGATCTTCTCTTTGAAATCAGAAAATAATCTGATATATTTCTCAATGCATTTTTATTTGATTAGTACCCATGTACCAGGAACACAAGTGCTCTTAACCCTTTTTAGCCTCCTACCTCATAGAGCCCTCAGGCTTCAAAATAACCTTGTTCTCCCTCAGTAGAATTATAAATAACCACACAACTGGCTTTTTAGCCTCAAAATATGTGCCATCATAAGGTCTCAGAAACCAATAATTCCGATTTGTTTCATTTGCTAGCTGGAGCTTAGATATTTGAGGCCCTTTACTACCTCCAAAACTCTGACACTGGAGTTAAAGCTGACCACCCCTAGGAAATACCACACCAACTTCATTTTTAAAATATATTTGATTTTCTTTTCCTAACCTTCTTCCAGCTTTTCTTTCTTTCCTTCTTTTTTTTCCCCCTTATACTGCTGCGTGTTTTAATTTTACTTTCAGTCGGTAGTTTAAAAACTTTAGCTTCTAATAACTGGAAAAAATGGTTATTTAAAGATAACTGCAACTTGCTTAACATGCCAGGCTATCATATGTTCAGTGCTTTGAAGCTGCAAATTAATGATGAGCAGGGACAGTGACTGTCTTTCAGAGGAAACTGACCTCTTTCTAATGGCACATCGCTAATGTCATCTGTCTACTGCATCTCATTATGTGAATTTCACGGAGTTAAAAAAAAAAAGTATCTTAAGGCTGTGCACAAATAAAAAGGACCTTCTAGTATTAAGCACTTTGAAAATTTTTGATCTCTCAAAATACCTTCCTTAGATACTGCTTCCCCCTTTGTGCATGGCACGCTGCTTATGTCATCTATTCTCTGTGACTAATTATGTTAATTTTGTGCCATAAAAGTAACTGAAGGCTGTTAAGGAATAAAAGCTTTTGAGTGGCCTTATTTCATAAACACCCCTTTTGAACAAGGCACATTTAGTCATATTTGCAGTAACAGAAAGAGTCTTGTGCTAAAAATACAACAAAGGCTCTTGAATATGGCCATTTATTCCCACTTTATTAGGTAATTTATGAAAAAGTATGAAGGGAAGCCTTTTTGTTACTATAATTTGCATAAAGCTGGTGCCCCATTAATGAGATAACTTCCTGCCTTTTGTGTATCACCAGCTGGAAATAGGAATGGAGGAACTTTTCTGCAGCCCAATTACTTTAACCTGCTGAGTTCAGATTTGGAAAGTAAACAGGATTCCTATCTGCCAGAAAAACTTTATTTTGGTTTCTCTAACCTGGTTTTATAAAATTAATTAGAGGGATGAAAAACAAATGTTAAAACTAACTTAATATCAGCCGGGCTATATGCTAGAAGGTGTATTCATTCTGGAGGATTTTACTTATTTAATAATCCTATTAGAGCACAGTTGTGATATACTTTTGCTTTCATTTTGTACAAATGAGCAACAATTGATAATCTAGGTGAACACATGGAGCTATACATGTGACAAAAAAAAAATTTCGTGAATGAATTTTAGATTTAATTTTTCAATGTAGGGCAAGAAGGGTATATTCAACTGTTTTGAATTACAATCGTCAAATGAAAGATGTTAACAATATTTTAGAATCATCACAGTCATGATAGGCTCAAAACTGCCTTGATGATATAATAAACAATGTGATAAATATTTATTAAATGCCAAAATATGCTAGGAATAGTATATAATACTGCCATGAGAGATGAAAAGTTTACACACACAGCAAAAGCATGGGAGAATAAAATAGCGGTAAAGAAGAGAAATGATTTTGAATTTATAACTTGTGTGTCCGTGTACATACACACACATGGAAACACAAACATACACACACACGAAATATTAGAGAAAGTTTTGTTGTATCCTCACAAACAATCCAAGTCTGTGAGAGGGAAATTCTGCTTATCCAGATTTGACTATATGATTTAATCTAACTTTTGAAAATTGTAGTTGGGTCAAATCAAACTATTATACCTTTTCTCTTCAGTTCTAATGCCAACTATATAAACACAGTTCTAGATGAGGTTTTTCAGTGGTATGGCTCCACGGAAAATAAAACAGGAGTAATGACAGAGAAGGAAAAAAAAACCACTGTCTTTGCCTAGAGTTTACAAATAAGCTAGAGAAGTGAATGGTTAGTCCCATGTTCTCATCACGTAATCCTTAAAAGTAAGGTCCTGAACTCTTTTCAATTACATTAAGAAATGCTTCTGCAATTAGGGTAGAATCTGTTTTTTCTCCAAACTCCTTTTAACATCTTTCAGGGAATTGCATTTACTGAAATAGTAGGAATAGCTGCAACAGCCCTGGGCTCTGAAAACCATCACCATTCGAACATGGTTGTATTTTGTCAGCTACTGCGCTCACAGTGGTTAACTTGCAAGGTTAAGGATGATCTCATAGTCATTCTACTTACAGATTTGATTCAGGGCCTGGCTTCCAGTGCATAAGACATTTCCTTCACTCCTTAGAAACTTCCTTATATCTCACACCCCTGAGTAGGAATTTACTAAACAGAATTCACTCAACCCTTCAACTACAGCAGGGCAGCATTTCCCAAACATAGTAACTCACAAGATAGCTTTTGAATGATATACCTACCATCTATATCTGCTTGGTATAGGTCGCTATGAGTTCAAATCGACTTGATGGCAACAGGTTTGTTTTTTGGCTTATATCTGCTTGAAGCCCTTGTAGCACAGTGGTTAAGAGCTTGGCTGCTAACCAAAAGATCAGCAGTTTGAATCCACCAGCTGCTCCTTGGAAACCCTATGGGGCAGTTCTTTTCTGTCCTATAGGGTCACTATGGGTCAGAATCGACTTGACTGCAACAGGGTTTGGTTGTTTTGCTTTTTATACCTGCTTAGATACTAAAGAACACAGTGCAAGGAATGTTGTTCTTGGGAAATAACTGTCTTGACTGAAGTGCTCTGCTGGGGAATTCTCTCTCTTTTCAGTTGGTTTTATGGTCTAAATTGATTAATTTAAGGTAATTATAAATAGGCAGGAAAAACAAGTACTCCTCATCCAATCAATATAAATTACCTATTTTTGTTTAACACAGACAATGGTAAAGAAGGAAACCCTGGTGGCTAGTGGTTAAGAGCTACGGCTACTAACCAGAAGTTCAGCAGTTTGAATCCACCAGGTGCTCCTTGGAAACGCTATGCAACAGTTCTACGCTGTCCTATAGAGTCACTATGAGTCAGAATTGGCTCGAGGGCAAGGGGTTTGGCTTTGGTTTTATGGTAAAGGACACAGATAGGTAGACGGCTATGAAGAACTCCCCAGAACCCCAAACAGTAGTTTTCAAGAAGTTATCAACTTACTGGTTGAGCGGAGGCACTTTGTAATCTGCTTTCCTCTAGCTATCACCTGCAGAAAGAAATGTGCTTCATGAATTGGTCATAGTCCCCCTTTACCTATGACTGCACTTGTGACAAAATCTGTAGTTTGTATTTTAATTACGGTAGTCATTTGAACCACTGAACACAGAGGAAGAAAATAGTGCAATGAGTAATGTTTCAAGGAAAAAAAAGCCTAGAGCAATCTTCATTAAACTCATTGGAGAAAGTAGCCAGAATGACAAACAAAATACTTAACTGCAATATTTTTACTTAAATGTTTTTGGATACTGAAGATTTTATACTCTATTAAAACATATATGTATACATATTTACATGTATGTATATTCTGAGGTATTCTTCTATATTCTGACATAAACTTTTCTAATATAGGCCTGAAAATTAGTTGACCCTTCAAAGATTGGCAGTTGAATAGATAACTTAATTAAGTCCTATCATAGTTAAGATATAGCATTGGGTTTTAGAATATCAGTTAAGCAAAAATTTGGGGTCATTTTATAGTGGCTCACTGAATTATCATTTTATAGAATGAAGACCTATGAATATAATGATAGTTCTTTCTCCGTTTGCCACTCCTCTTTGAATTGTTTATACAAACCCTCCCAAAAGAGCTCATAAAAAGAAATCAACACTCAGCATAAAGTTAAATATACTGTTAAAGCAATGTAAAAGTATTGGACAAGTTACGGGGGGAAGTTTGAATCAACAAATATTTTCCACATTCCTACTGGAAACTCCAAGCCTTTTTTTCCCTGTTCTTTTTTTCCCCTTCTTGTCTGTTACAAGTTATGATGTGTGGATGAAGGCTTTTTCCCATGCAGTAATGACTGTATACTGAGATTTCAAGGGGCTGTTCATGACAATCCCATTTTCTGTGTAATTTCATGGTTGTCTTCTTGAATGAAGATATTGGCTGCTCTGAAGCAGGGGGTCAGCCGCTCCTGCTCCCTTTCAGTATTGTTCCGGAGTATGTTTCCTTTCAGCTGATGAAAAGTAATTCATCATTTACACCCCTGAATTCTGCCAGCATTTTTTGAACAACTTTTCTTTCCCTGTGGTACCTTAGGTCCATGAAAGAGATAAATAGGTTCAATACAACACTAGGCCCCAGATCCTGGGAGCAGGTTAGGCCTCTGAGGCCCCGAGCTGCCCCTTTCTCATGATAGAGTTTGTCACCTTTCTACCTCTTGAAGTCAAATCCTGTCGACTCAGCCATCTTTCAGGCTCTCTGAAGTGGCTTTGGCACCCACTGGGGCATGTGAGCTTAAAATTGATTTTTTTTAAGATCTGTCAAGTTCCCTTAAGGGACGGAGTTGACAGCCAGCAGGCCTCGACTATCACAAAGCATTCAATGTGTAAAAGACACCTAAGGAACTTCCTTTGAGAGGCCAAAGGGTTTCAGACTTTGTGACACATTGAGAGGGTGCTGTTGCTAAGAAACTGGCCTTTGGCAATAGGCTTTTTCCTGCAACTCTGCCACTTTGGGAAGTACTTTAAGCTACATCTCTTCACATGAAAAAGACAACTTTGTCTATTAACAAAACAAGATAAAAAAAAAAATGTTAAATGGAATCATTACATAGCTCTTCAGACTCCAGTAACCTACCATGTATGTCTGCATTTTGGGCATTAGTTAACTCTAGTATTTGCACCAGCTGCTGAGAAGGATAAAGCATTAGTAATGTAAATTTTCCTAATGCTTTATCCTTCTCAGCAGCTGGTATCTAAATTTTATCAAAACACCTACCTGGTATTTGTTTTAGGAGTAAAAATATCAACTAGGTAGGAATTAGGATATTGCAGTAAAATAATACAGAAAGAGATTGGTCTTAAACAACTTAAACAGTGACTAACTTAAAATGCCAACAGTAGCATCTCTGACGCCATAGCTTACCCCCCATTTGTTGAGAAATAATGGTGGGGCAGCTCTGGCCGTCTGTTCCTGACCTACGTCTACAAGATCAAGAGAATGTTTAATTCAATCTTTTATTTAGCCATTTCTCCTTATTGTACATGTCCTCTTAGAAGTCAAAATGATAGGGTCAGGATTCTACTATACTGTTCTAAAGGCTAAGGAAGTGTTCTCCTCTTTCCATTATTGATTGTGAACAGCATCAATGTGGCAAGCAATCTTTTTGTTCTAACTAAAGAAGAAAACAACTTAGCCTCTTTCAGCGACCACAGCATAACCACTTTCTCTAGCCAAACCATTCGTGCAGAGCAAGCACGGCATCCTTCGGAAGATTAGTGATTCCTCAAAAGAAGTCAGGAGACAGATTTTCAAATCCAATTCCAACCTGTGTGGTTTGAAGGCCGTGAAACTTTCAACAGCAATATAAATACTGCCTGTGTCTCTCTCTCCTGAGGCTGGATTTTACCGACTGCTATGTGAAAGGCCAATTGTATAAGCAGGTGTAGGTCTGAGTTGAAAGGATTTGATGGCATTAATCTCGCTTTAAGAGGTCTTGTTTTCATGGGCTGTTGTCGAACATAACCGGGTTGTTCTATAACTATAACTACAGTTATATGTCCCTGGTCATAGAGAGATGGCCTAGCTTTTGAAGGAATTTTTGCATGATTTTTCCAAAGACTGTTTCAATGTTCTCTAAAGAGGCAGGCAGTATGGCAGGCTGAGACGAGTATAGGCGCTGGTGTCAGACATACCCTGTGTCTGAATACCAGCTCACATAAGCTGTGTGGTGTCAACAAACTGTGAAACTTTTCTGAGATACAACTTCCTTGTACATTAAATAAGGCCAACAGTATCTGAGAACTAAATGAAGCTATATGCATGAAAATTATCCAGATAGTAATTGGTACAGATTTTTGATAAATAGTAATCATTATTAATCTGATTTATCAAATGTATTGCATGATTTCATAGTCTTTGGTACTGAAACTCAAATACTATATAGACTTTTAAAATTATGAACTTTACAGTTTTCCACCTACCTCTAAACACTGAATGTTTTGATTTCCAAACTAGAGAGATTATTACCCAGTGCTAAGTAAATCCTTAGCTATGATAGTTATGAAAAGATAACCTGGTCAAAATATAAAGAGAAATTGTGAGACACATTCGGAACCCGTGTTAGACCTAAGATTACTAAAGAATGATCTTGAACAAAAGGGAGCAGGTAAGAACAGATGTTAACACTACCACCCTTCTGTTGTTACAGAGACTTAATTTATTTACTTTGCCATTGGCAACTGCCTTGATCCGAGATCTTAAAAGTGAATAAATTGCTGTCATTGGACAAGCACATGTAGTCCTTCTGTATGCTAAAACATTCAAATTACATGGCCAGCTCTCCTATACCATGGTTTAATCAGTGTAAGTGGACCACACCATTTTTGAAAAGCTTCCCTGGTGATTCAAAAGTCCAGCCAGGGCTAAGCATCACTGCCTTAATAAAGAAAATTTAATTAACTTATCATTTCTCACAAAATATGCTACAAGTCAATAAACACCAAAAAAAAAAATTCATTGCCGTCGATTCAATTCCGACTCATAGCAACCCTATAGGAAAGAGTAGAACTACCTCATACAGCTTCCAAGGAATGCCTGGTGGATTCAAACTGCTGACCTTTTGGTTAGCAGCCATAGCTCTTAACCACTGTACCACCAGGGCTTCCATATGCCAATAGCCTTAACTAATTTTTCAGGAGAAATGTTGCAAAAAAGCAGTCACTAAGTCACTGGAGGAAGAAAAAAAAAAAAAGCAGCTGAAGTCTAGGAGAAACTGCAAGGTATAAAACAATGAATTGCATTTTTATTTTCTCACTGCGTCCTCTTGAGAACCAACACACATGGCAGTCTCATTTAACAAATTGTATTTTTTTTTTATTTTTATGATTGTATAGCTACCCACCATGTTAAAACCTTTTCTTTACACTCTCTCTTGAGTGTAGAAACCATGCAGAAATAGACAGAGGACTCACTTTGAACTTTTTTCCAGTGTCCACTAAGGTTTTAAGTTATCCAGGCCCTTTCTCTGGGAAGTCTTCCTAACCCCAACAGAAAATTAGATATGCCTGTTCTGTGTTTTCCTATTGCTCTCCAATTCTACTGTTACATCACGGCATTGACTGAATGAAGGTGCACTGCTGGACCCAATGGGATATATTCCCCACTGAATTGTAGGCAATGAAAGAAAGTGCCCGGGTGTGGAAGGTTCACTCTTATTTCCTTGTTGTTTATTTCAGTGTTTGTCAGTAGCAGGCATTTACTTAATAACCATTTGCTAAGAGTGTGAAAAATAATTGAGCTCTTCTCACCAAGACTTGGACCAAACCAACAGCTTGCAATCAGGTCTAATATATCTAGAGTCTTCACCCAAGAATCTAAAACTGTTCTACTACAGAACATTGTCATGCTCTTCTGAGAGAAGCTAACAAAGATAGTGTGGCCAACAGACCCATAGTTCAACATTAAAAAAAAAAAAAATCGATTTTCTCTCCAGAAGTTAGAATACTTTGGGATTCATTCAAGAATGTGGAAATGATATGGAGCAGACTCATCCCCTTTCCGTATTAGGATATAAATTCACCAGCGTCATGGAAAGAAATAAGCATTTTGTCTCTTTTGGAAATTTTTACAGCTGTACTCTCCCTGAGAAAGAAAAACGGTAACGGTTTCAGCATTGCCCTTTGATGCATCTATGTGTTCACAGGGTCATCATATTACAGTCCTTATGGCAGGAGGCACGCTTCCCTCCCTGGTCTATTATAACTGGCTGTAATGTACCATAGGAGCCCAAGATGTTCTTTTCTTGACTGAGCCTGGAGAATATCTATTTCACAGTGTTTTCCCCTTAAAGGGAGAGTCTACAAAATGGCAAAAGGTGATGTACTTATCTGTACATAAGCATCGAAGACAGAATGGGAGTAAATGATGCACTTCATGGAGTTGCATTACTTCTTCAGCACAATTTGTTGCACTAATAAAAAAGAAAGAAAGAAGAAGAAGAAGAGGAATTTGGTAAATGGGCACTAGTAGTCTGAAGGAGTTAATGCACTTCTTACCACTAGCAACAGTGAGCCATATTTATGTAGGCGATTCCGTTCCTTCTCCACTCACTTCAGTGCTGCAAGAGGCTTTTTTAAAATGCATCTTCACAGACTTGAAGGATGGAGGATTTTTTTTTTTCACTGACAGTTGTAACTACAAAATAAGTTTGTAATTTTTTTTTTAATTCTTTGTTTACCTTTTTATTTTTCACCCCTTTTTTTCTTCCGTGGTACCCTGAGATGATGGTTTGAAAGACTTGCTTTCTCACATCTGGAATCACAGTTACGGGGAGGTTATTTCTGCGGGCGAGCACTGGCGGAGCAGTGGTTAAGAGCTTGACTGCTAATCCAAAGACCTGGCAGTTCGGATCCACCAGCCACCCCTTGGAAACCTTATGGGGCAGTTTACTCTGTCCTGTAGGGTCACAATAGGGTCACTGTGAGTCGGAATCGGCTCCACGCAAACGGGTTTTTTTTTTTTTTTGGCTTGGTTGTTTCTGCGGTGGTCTTAGTTCAGCTACACAACTAGAGAGATTAGCAAATATTTTCTATTATATATATACATATAGAAAGAACAACCACAAAAAAGAGTTAATCTGTGCTTCAAATATTTTCAGATTTTTGTTAGCTAGCTTCTCTCTTTTTTGTATCTATTATCAATTCAATTCTTAGTATTTAATATCTGTTTCTGGATGGTTTAAATAGGATTTTGCTTAGGTTGTTCTTTTTAAAATTATATTAGCTTTCTCCTTTCTTCATAATTTAAATGAATATTAAATGCATCACTACCTTTTTATAATTATGATTTTCTCCCACAAATTCATCATGCGTTCTGAGGTTCTGATACATATGCTTTTGTGGTTTTGCATTCTTTCCAAAATATCTTTTAACCAGGGAAACCTCCCTTGGACTGCTCAATTTTCACAATGGCTGCATGTTTAGGTGTTTCAACAGTACGTGTTTTTCAAACATTAGTTTATTTGCTTGTCTTTCAAATTCTAGAGCATGCTTTCACAAATTATTTTCTTTAACTGTGTACAAATGTGATATGTACTTTGTTTCCTGAACAAGTTTCAACCCTGAAAAGATATTTTATCTAGAAGAAAAACATTTCCTGCTCTATTTTCTCTTCATGCCCTGGAGGTGTATTTCAACATTCACAAAATACCTGACGATCCTTATTTTCCTTAATGTCTATCCAAACAGTATCTGCTGTGTCAGCTAAAACACACACAGGTTTTCTTTCAGCCAGCTATTATATCTTGAGCAATATTAAACCCTCCCCCACCTTATTTGGTTTCTATTTTCAGTAAACCTTATCCTAGTGTTTTAAATCCTCAGTTACTTGCCTGACTCACCCATAGCACTGCTCTTTCAATATCATGTTTATCCCTGTTACTCATACTTATCATCGATAAGGCTTTGATGTAATAAATCCTTGATATAATATCAGACTTATCCATGCTCTGAGATCTAATCAAAAATGAAAGCAGAAACTTAAGATACAGAGTAAAATATATTGCTTGCCAATTTTCCACAGTAACTTTTCATCATTACTCCAAAATTACTTTTTAATGCAAAGAGTAGTTTCAATCACATTGAGGCCCACATGATTCAGATACTATCATAATCACAATTAGATTACATTACTGCAATCAGGAATGGAGATCATTAAGAGAAAGAATATAAATTGCTTTAGTTTTACAAGTACTGAGCTAGCAAAATTATAATTAATCTCCATTTATAATCTTTTCTTTCATAGAACTGCAAAGCATGCTACTTTTTTTAGGCCATCAATACAAATTAGAACTAAGTAATAAAGCCCTAACTACTACTACTGTGCTGTTCACAATTGGAGAAACTTTCACATTATGCAGAGAAGGCTTTTGATACAAACAGTGCCCTTAGAGTAGATTGTTTCAATGCAATAAGCCCAACTATTACAAGGTGCTGTTTAAAAAAAAAAAAAAAATGGAATGCAATAGAAACGATCTCTCTTCTCAGAATGATCAGCTTGTGCAGTCTATTTCTGAAATGAGATGGTGCTACTCATGTGAGATGAAGAAGTAATGAGTTAGCAGTCACAGTAAATACATAATTCTGAGCAGCCCAATATTTTAAGTATAGCCCTTTAAAAGCACAGGAAGTAATCAGAGCCAAAAACAAAAACAATTCAGAATGTTGAGACTTTCAAAATACAATAGAGTTTGATTGTTTTAGTTACTTCTAATTTTTTCAATTGACTATTCTTGGTAGGTCCCATCAAGTTGGTTCCAACTCATAGGTACCCCACGTATAACAGAACAAAACACTGCCAGGTCCTGTGCCATCCTCAAAATCGTTGTTATGCTTGAGCCCGTTGTTGCAGCCACTGCCTCACTCCGTCTCTTTGAGGGTCTTCCTCTTTTTTGATGACCCTCTACTTTATCAAACATGTCTGTATCCAGGAACTGATCCCTCCTAACAACATGTCCAAAGTATGTAAGACAAAGTCTTGCCATCCTTGCTTCTAAGGAGCATTCTGGCTGCACTTGCCCCAAGACAGATTTGTTCATTCTTTTGGCAGTCCATGATATCTTCAGTACTTTTCACCAACACCATAATTCAAAGGCATCAATTCTTCTTTAGTCATCCTTATTCATTGTTCAGCTTTTGCATGCATATGAGGTGTTTGAAAACACCATTGCTTGGGTCAGGTGCACCTTAGTCTTCCAGGTGACATCTTAGCTTTTTAACTCTTGAAAGAGATCTTTGCAGCATATTTGCCCAATGTAATACGCTGTCTCATTTCTTGACTGCTGCTTCCAGGTGTGTTGATTGTGGACGCAAGTAAAATGAAATCCTTGACAACTTCAATCTTTTCTCTATTTATCATGGTGTTGCTTATTGGTCCAATTGTGAAGATTTTTGTTTTCTTTATGATAAGGTTCAATCCATAATGAAGGTTGTGGCCTTTGATCTTCATCAGTGAGTGCTTCAAGTCCTCTTCACTTTCAGCAAGCAAGGTTGCGTCATCTGCATAATGCAGGTTGTTAATGAGCCTTCCTCCAAACCTGATGCCCTGTTCTTCTTCACATAGTACAGTTTCTCAGATTATTTGTTCAGCATGCAGGTTGAATACATATGGTAAAAGGATACAACCCTGATGCATGCCTTTTCTGACTTTAAATCACACAATTTCTCCTTGTTCTGTTTGAACGACTGCCTCTTGATCTATACAGGTTCCTAATGAGCACAATTAAGTGCTCTGGTATCCCCATTTTATGCAATATTATCCATAATTTGTTATGATCCACATAGCCGAATGTCTTTGCATAGTTGTGTGATACCTTGGTATTTCAAATCCTCCATAATCTTGTACATACCTTTTAGTGATTAATTCTTAAAACTCACCTCAAGTTATAACACAACATATTGTTAAGTACAGATAATTGTAAATACAGGCAATATCTAATATTAGACACAACTCTTTTCCTCAATTCTGAAATAAAACAGCTTTAAAGTACAAAAAAAACTTTTTTTGTAACTCATTTAGTGGCAAGGTGACCCCATGTGAGCTCATTTTGGGAAAAAGTAATTGATTTCATAGCAAAACCTGACCTAAACTGGCAATAGGCTATTCATAGCCTTTAATGATCCTACTTTGTGTGAATATGCTTACAGGATACTGCTCAGGTTCCACTGGGGAAACCAAATCATCTATGGCACATACACCAAATTACCTTTTTTAAGTGGGAAAATCTGTTTTCCAAGATACATCTTATACCAAGGGTTTTAGATAAGGAGTTATGGAACCAGTAGCTGCATATAGATGACTAGACAAAGCCAAGTCAGAAGTGGCAGTAACAGTTGTCTCCTGTGTGTTTTGCCTCCCTGTGCCTCACTTGTTACTTCCCCTTGGTGTATTCTCACTGTCAGCTTCCCTTGAGTTAGAGGTTTTCACCATTGCCCTGTGAATAGACAGCAGCCGTGCCATGATTATACCCCACTCTGCCCTTGGGGGAGGTGATAGTCTGGAGTCGTAGCTGGGTACCATCAGCTTTGAGTATAGAGATCCAGTTACTCGAGTAACATCTAGGGTTATGGATTAAATTGTGTTTCCCGAGGGAGGCGGGGCCAAGATGGCAGACTAGGTGGACGGTACCGCAGATCCCTCTTGCAACAAAGACTTGGAAAAACAAGGGAATCGATCACATACATAACAATCTACAAACTCTGAACAACAAGCACAGACTTAGAGACGGAAAATGAACAAATACAGGCAGACAGCGACCGTTTTCAGAACCAGGAGCCAGCGTACCAGGCAGGTGACCTTTGGAGCCCGATCTGGGGCAGAGCCCAGGGGGGCAGATGGCACAGAAAGGGGGCCCACCCCTTCCCCCCCCCGAACCCATCCTGGGAGGAAGTCTAGCTGGTTGGCGCGGGCGGCGTAGAGGCGCAGCCAGAGGAAGAAGCACCCGGGAGGCAGTGACTGATCTGGGAGTGGGGAGAACAGTGTCCCAGCTGGGGAGCTGTCCCGCCGGGAGTTAGGCGAGAGGCGGACGGGGCACGAGCGGGGGGGGGGGGCGGTCAACTATATTTCCCTAAAGTGACCCCGGGGTGGGGCCCACACGTTCGTGCAGGAGGACGCACACCCAGTCTGCGCCTGTGGCGCGGCACACCGGAGGGAGAAATCCCCGGAGGTGACTGGTCTCGAGGCGGGGAAGGCAGCATCCCAGACGGGGAGCCATTCCGCTGGGATCTGGGCACATGCGCGGGCAGGGCGTGAGCGCGGGGTCCATTTTTATTACCCTGAATTGACCCAGGGGGCGGGCCCACCTGGTCGTGCGAGTGAAGCCCACCCAGTTCGCGCGAGAGGTGTGGCGCACCAGAAGGAGATGTCCCCAGGAGGAAGTGATTGCTCCCGGAGCCGGGAAAGCAGCGTCCCAGACGGGGTGCCGTCCTGCTGGGATTTGGGAGCGGGCGTGGGCGGGGCGTGAGCGCGGGGTCCATTTTAATTCCCCGGAATTGACCCAGGGGGCGGGCCCACCTGGCCGTGCGGGTGACGCCCACCCAGTTCGCGTGAGAGGTGTGGCACATGGAAGGAGAAGTCCCCGGGAGGAAGTGACGGGTTCCGGAACGGGGAAAGCAGCGTCCCAACCCGGAAGTCGTCCCTTTGGGATTTGGGCGCGCACAGGCGGGGCGTGACCACGGGGCCCAATTATAATCGCCTGAATAGACCCTGGGGGCGGGCCCACCCCTTTGTGCGGGAAACGCCCACCCAGTGCTCGCGAGCGGTGCTGCACTGGAGGGAGAAGTCCCCGGGAGGAGGTGACTGATCTCTGAGCAAGGAAAGCAGCATCCTAGCTGGGGACCCGTCCCGCCCGGATTTTGGCGAACGGGGGCAGAGCGTGAATGCGGTGTTCAGCTCTATATTCTGTGGTGCTACACTCCTAGCTCTCTGATCCCTCCCCCACCCTCCCCAGGCGGCCCCATTAACATCCGAATACCCGGAGCCAGAGGGAGAATTCAGATAGGGATCTGACTGCATTTTCTTTTAGCCGACTACCTGGAAAATCTAGTTTCCCAGTGATGGCTCGGAGACAGCAGTCCATATCAAACCACATAAAGAAGCAGACCATGACAGCTTCTCCAACCCCCCAAACAAAAGAACCAAAACCTTTCCCAAATGAAGATACAATCCTGGAATTATCAGATACAGAATATAAAAAACTAATTTACAGAATGCTTAAAGATATCACAAATGAAATTAGGATAAATGCAGAAAAAGCCAAGGAACACACTGATAAAACTGTTGAAGAACTCAAAAAGATTATTCAAGAACATAGTGGAAAAATTAACAAGTTGCAAGAATCCATAGAGAGACAGCATGTAGAAATCCAAAAGATTAACAATAAAATTGCAGAATTTGACAATGCAATAGAAAGTCAGAGGAGCAGGCTCGAGCAATTAGAATGTAGACTGGGACTTCTGGAGGACCGGGGAAACAACACCAACATAGCTGAAAAAAAATCAGATAAAAGAATTAAAAAAAATGAAGAAACCCTAAGAATCACGTGGGACTCTATCAAGAAGGATAACTTGTGAGTGATTGGAATCCCAGAACGGGGGGGGGGGGGGGGGACAGAAAACACAGAAAAAATAGTTGAAGAAATCCTGACACAAAACTTCCCTGACATAATGAAAGACGAAGGATATCTATCCAAGATGCTCATCGAACCCCATTTAAGATTGATCCAAAAAGAAAAACACCAAGACATATCATCATCAAACTTGCCAAAACCAAAGACAAACAGAAAATTTTAAAAGCAGCCAGGGAGAAAAGAAAGGTTTCCTTCCACGGAGAATCAATAAGTTCAGACTACTCAGCAGAAACCATGCAGGCAAGAAGGGAATGGGACGACGTATACAGAGCACTGAAGGAGAAAAACTGCCAACCAAGGATCATATATCCAGCAAAACTCTCTCTGAAATATGAAGGAGAAATTAAGATATTTACAGATAAACACAAGTTTAGAGAATTTGCAAAAACTAAACCAAGACTGCAAGAAATGCTAAAGGAGATTGTTTGGCCGGATGACCAATAATATCAGGTACCAGCACAATACAAGGTCACAAAACAGAACGTCCTGATATCAACGCAACTCAAATAGGGAAAGCACAAAAACAAACAAATTAAGACTAATTCTAAAAAATAAATAAATAAACAAAATAATACACACAACAGGAAATCAATAGATAAACGATCACAATAATCAAAAAGAGGGACTAAATATAGGAGGTATTGAACTGCCAGATGGAGAGTGATACAAGGCGATATAGAAGGATACAAGTTAGGTTTTTACTTAGAAAAATAGGGGTAAATAAAAAGGTAACCACAAAAAGGAATATCAATTTCATAACTCAAGAAAAAAGCCAAGAAAAACGTAACGACTCAATAAACACAAAGTTAAACATTATGAAAATGAGGATATCACGAGCTACTAAGAAAAACGTTTCAGCACAAAAAAGCATGTGGAAAAATGAAATGGCCAACTACACACATGAAAAGGCATCAAAATGACAACACTAAAAACTTATCTATAATTACGCTGAATGTAAATGGACTAAATGCACCAATAAAGAGACAGAGAGTCACGGACTGGATAAAAAAACACGATCCATCTATATGCTGCCTACAAGAGACACACCTTAGACTTAGAGACACAAACTAAAACTCAAAGGATGGAAAAAAATATATCAAGCAAACAATAAGCAAAAAAGAAGAGGAGTAGCAATATTAATTTCAGACAAAATAGACTTTAGACTTAAATCCACCACAAAGGATAAAGAAGGACACTATATAATGATAAAAGGGACAATTGATCAGGAAGACATAACCATATTAAATATTTATGCACCCAATGACAGGGCTGCAAGATACATAAATCAAATTTTAACAGAATTGAAAAGTGAGATAGACACCTCCACATATATAGTAGGAGACTTCAACACACCACTTTTGGAGAAGGACAGGACATCCAGTAAGAAGCTCAATAGAGACACGGAAGATCTAATTACAACAATCAACCAACTTGACCTCATTGACTTATACAGAACTCTCCACCCAACTGCTGCAAAATATACTTTTTCTTCTAGCGCACATGGAACATTCTCTAGAATAGACCACATATTAGGTCATAAAACAAATCTTTCCAGAATCCAAAACATCGAAATATTACAAAGCATCTTCTCAGACCAAAAGGCAATGAAGCTAGAAATCAATAACAGAAAAACTAGGGAAAAGAAATCAAATACTTGGAAAATGAACAATACCCTCCTGAAAAAAGACTGGGTTATACAAAGGAAATTCTTAGAATGCAACGAGAATGAAAATACTTCCTATCAAAACCTCTGGGACACAGCAAAAGCAGTGCTCAGAGGACAATTTATATTGATAAATGCACACATACAAAAAGAAGAAAGAGCCAAAATCAGAGAACTGTCCCGACAACTTGAACAAATAGAAAGTGAGCAACAAAAGAATCCATCAGGCGCCAGAAGAAAACAAATAATAAAAATTAGAGCTGAACTAAATGAATTAGAGAACAGAAAAACAATTGAAAGAATTAACAAAGCCAAAAGCTGGTTCTTTGAAAAAATTAACAAAATTGATAAACCATTGGCTAGAATGACTAAAGAAAAACAGGAAAGGAAACAAATAACCCGAATAAGAAACGAGAAGGACCACATCACAACAGAACCAAATGAAATCAAAAGAATCATATCAGATTACTACATAAAATTGTACTCTAACAAATTTGAAAACCTAGAAGAAATGGATAAATTCTTGGAAAAACACTACCTACCTAAACTAACACATTCAGAAGTAGAACAACTAAATAGACCCATAACAAAGAAAGAGATTGAAACGGTAATCAAAAAACTTCCAACAAAAAAAAGTCCTGGCCCAGATGGCTTCCCTGCAGAGTTCTACCAAACCTTCAGAGAAGACTTAACACCATTACTATTGAAGGTATTTCAAAGTATAGAAAAAGACGGAATACTACCCAACTCATTCTATGAAGCTACCATCTCCCTGATACCAAAACCAGGTAAAGACATGACAAAAAAAGAAAATTTTACACCTATATCCCTCATGAACATAGATGCAAAAATCCTCAACAAAATTCTAGCCAATAGAATCCAACAACACATCAAAAAAATAATTCACCCTGATCAAGTGGGATTTATACCAGGTATGCAAGGCTGGTTTAATATCAGAAAAACCATTAATGTAATCCATCACATAAATAAAACAAAAGATAAAAACCACATGATCTTCTCAATAGATGCAGAAAAGGCATTTGACAAAGTTCAACACCCATTTATGATAAAAACTCTAACCAAAATAGGAATGGAAGGAAAATTCCTCAACATAATAAAGGGCATATATCCAAAGCCAACGGCCAATATCACTCTAAATGGAGAGAACCTGAAAGCATTTCCCTTGAGAACGGGAACCAGACAAGGATGCCCTTTATCACCGCTCTTATTCAACATCGTACTTGAAGTCCTAGCCAGGGCAGTTAGGCTAGACAAAGAAATAAAGGGTATCCAGATTGGTAAGGAGGAAGTAAAGCTATCACTATTTGCAGATGACAGGATCGTATACATGGAAAACCCTAAGGAATCCTCCAGAAAACTACTGAAACTAATAGAAGAGTTTGGAAGAGTCTCAGGATATAAAATAAACATACAAAAATCACTTGGATTCCTCTACATCAACAAAAAGAACACCGAAGAGGAAATAACCAAATCAATACCATTCACAGTAGCCCCCAAGAAGATAAAATACTTAGGAATAAATCTTACCAAGGATGTAAAAGACCTATACAAAGAAAACTATAAAACTCTGCTACAAGAAATTCAAAAGGACATACTTAAGTGGAAAAACATACCCTGCTCATGGATAGGAAGACTTAACATAGTAAAAATGTCTATTCCACCAAAAGCCATTTATACATATAACGCACTTCCAATCCAAATACCAATGTCATACTTTCAGGGGATAGAGAAACAAATCACTAATTTCATATGGAAAGGAAAGAACCCCCGGATAAGCAAAACAATACTGAAAAAGAAGAAGAAAGTGGGAGACCTCACCCTACCTGATTTCAGAACCTATTATATAGCTACAGTAGTCAAAACAGCCTGGTACTGGTACAACAACAGGCACATAGACCAATGGAACAGAATTGAGAATCCAGATATAAATCCATCCACGTATGAGCAGCTGATATTTGACAAAGGACCAGTGTCAGTCAATTGGGGAAATAACAGTCTTTTTAACAAATGGTGCTGGCATACCTGGATATACATTTGCAAAAAAATGAAACAGGACCCATACCTCACACCATGCACAAAAACTAACTCCAAGTGGATCAAAGACCTAAACATAAAGACTAAAACGATAAAAATCATGGAAGAAAAAATAGGATCTACCCTAGGAGCCCTAATACAGAGCATAAACAGAATACAAAACATTACCAAAAATGATGAAGAGAAACCAGATAACTGGGAGCTCCTAAAAATCAAACACCTATGCACATCTAAAGACTTCACCAAAAGAGTAAAAAGACCACCTACAGACTGGGAAAGAATATTCAGCTATGACATCTCAGACCAGCACCTGATCTCCAAAATCTACATGATTCTGTCAAAACTCAACCACAAAAAGACAAACAACCCAATCAAGAAGTGGGCAAAGGATATGAACACACATTTCACTAAAGAAGATATTCAGGCAGCCAACAGATACATGAGAAAATGCTCTCCATCATTAGCCATTAGAAAAATGCAAATTAAAACTACGATGAGATTCCATCTCACACCAACAAGGCTGGCATTAATCCAAAAAACACAAAATAATAAATGTTGGAGAGGCTGCGGAGAGATTGGAACTCTCATACACTGCTGGTGGGAATGTAAAATGGTACAACCACTTTGGAAATCCATCTGGCGTTATCTTAAACAGTTAGAAATAGACCTACCATACAACCCAGAAATCCCACTCCTCGGAATATACCCTAAAGATACAAGAGCCTTCACACAAACAGATATATGCACACCCATGTTTATTGCAGCTCTGTTTACAATAGCAAAAAGCTGGAAGCAACCAAGGTGTCCATCAATGGACGAATGGGTAAATAAATTGTGGTATATTCACACAATGGAATACTACGCATCGATAAAGAACAGTGACGAATCTCTGAAACATTTCATAACATGGAGGAATCTGGAAGGCATTATGCTGAGCGAAATAAGTCAATTGCAAAAGGACAAATATTGTATAAGACCACTATTATAAGATCTTGGAAAAAGAAAAAACGGAGAAGAACACAGACTTATGTGGTTACAAAGGGGGGAGGGAGGGAGGGAGGGAGAGGGCTTTTTATTGATCAATCTGTAGATAAGAACTGCTTTGGGTGAAGGGAAAGACAACACTCAATACAAGAAGGTCAGCCTAATTGGACTGGATTAAAAGTAAAGAGGTTTCCGGGATAAAATGAAGGCTTCAAAGGTCAGCGAAGCAGGGGCTGGGGTCTGGGGAACCTGGTTTGAGGGGACTTCTAAGTCAATGGGCAAAACAATTCTATTATGAAAACACTCTGCATCCCACTTTGAATTGTGGCGCCTGGGGTCCTAAATGCCAACAAGCGGCCATCTAAAATACATTAATTGGTCTCAACCCACCGGGAGCAAAGGTAAAGGAACAACACCAAGGTCACACGACAACTAAGAACCCAAGAGACAGAAAGGGCCACATGAACCAGAGACCTACATTATCCTGAGACCAGAAGAACTAGTTGGTGCCCGGCCACAATCGATGTCTATCCTGTCAGGGAGCACAACAGACAACTCCTGAGGGAGCAGGAGACCAATGGGATACAGACCCCAAATTCTCATTAAAAGACCACACCTAATGGTATGATTGCGACTAGAGGAATCCCAGAGACAATGCTCCCCAGAACTTCTGATGGCACAGGACAGGAACCATCTCCGAAGACAAATCATCAGGCATGAAAAGGACTGGTCAGTGAGGGGGAGAGAGATGCTGATGAAGAGTGAGCTAATTAAATCAGGTGGACACGGGAGAATGTGTTGGCAACTCTTGACTGGAGGGGGGATGGGAAGATAGAGAGAGAGGGAAGATGGCAAAATTGGCATGAAACGAGAGACTGTAAGGGCTGACTCAATAGGGGGAGAGCAAGTGGGAGAAGGGAGTAAGATGTATGTAAACCTACATGTGACAGACTGATCGGAATGGTAAATGTTCACTTGAAGCTTAATAAAAATTAAAAAAAAAAAAAAATTGTGTTTCCCAAAAGAATATGTTGAAGTCGTAGCCCTTGGTACATGCAAATGAACTTGTTCAGAAATAAGATCTTTGAAGATGTTAACATGAAGTCATATTGGAGTAGAATGAGTCCTAATCCAATATGAGTGGTGTCCTTATAATAAGAGAAGAGACACAGACAGAGAGGCAAAAGGAAGGCTGCCACGCAAAGATAGAGGCGGAGATTGTAGTTATATATCTACAAACCAAGGAAAGTCAAGTTTTGCCAGAAACCACCAGCAGCTAGACAAAGGAAAAATAGGATCTTCCTTTAGCACCTTTAGAGAGGCCATGGCTCTGATGACCCCTTGAATTCAGACTTCTAGCCTCTAGAGCTATGAGACAATACATTTCTGTTGTATTAAGCCACCCAGTTTGTTGTGACTACCCTGGGAAACTAACACATTTAACCAAGTAACTAGAGGCACCGGTGAGCCACGTGGATATTATCAATTTCTGTGTGTCCCATTACTTAGAAAATAGAGGTGAGCATAGTGCTGGGTATCCAATTTTTTCACATTCTCTCCTACTTCCTCACACATTACCAACAGGCTATTAACAATCTCTGGCCAAAAAAAAAAGACAAATTTTTGTTGAATGATTAATGGATAAAATGTTACCATTCTCATGACATTTACATAATATATTGTTTTCAATAGACAAAAAAAAAAAAAACTGAAGACCAGGAAATCTTAGTACTGAAGATCAGACTATGGATGGCTTGATGGGAATGATGAATCATTCCAATGTAGACCGGCTGTTTTCTAAAATTAATCTTAAAGATATGGCCTATTTAAGTACAGGAAAAAATAAGCCTAACATTCAGTTTATTTGGAACAAAATCTTCTGCTAATGGTGGAAATTTTAAAAGTCATCAATTATAAAACACGTTGACAGTTGATACCCTTTAAAGCAAACCCGTTGCCATCAAGATCTCATAGAGATCACTCACACAGATCTTATTGGACAGGATAAAACTGCACAAAAGGCTTTCCTAGACTGTAAATCTTTATGAAAGTTGACTGCCACATCTTTATCCCATGGAACGACTGGTGGGTTCGAACCACCAACCCTGTGGTTAGCAGCTGAGCACTTAACCACTGCTCCACCAAGGATCCTTGACAAACCTCTTAAATTCCATAGATTTATAATTATCCTTAGCAAAAACAAGGATGTGGAGGAAAAAAAAAATTGTAAAGGAAGAGTTTAGCCATCTCATTTTAACTATGAAAGAATAAAAACTTTTATTTATAGATCATTGTTATAGTTTAAATTGTTAAAAGGTATATTGGAGGGCTCTACACTAAATGAAATTTAATTAAACAATGTGCACACTCCTGCCCAAATTGTATCTTTACTGTATATGTGGAATAGTAATAATTAAAAAAAATAAAATGATAAATTATAGGCGATGACATTAGTTTTTAGTGATAATAAACTCATGCTATGCAGCTATAATATTCCATGAATCTATGCTAGGAATTTTTTAGGAAAAATAAAAATATATGTATTTGCAAAAATGTGTCTTGCCATGAGAGAAAGCGTGTAGAGTTTTCGATTCAGAAAGAAGACCAACAGGGAAAAGAAAGGATGAGTAGCAAAGTTTAGCTCCCCTTGTCAATAACTGGAGTCCCTGGCTGGTGCAAAGGGTTAATGTCCATGGCTGCTAACCCAAAAGTTGAAGGTTCAAGTCCACAGCAAGGCAGCCCAGAAGAAAACCCTGGAGATATGCATCTGAAAAATCAGTCATCAAAATCCCTATGGAGCAGAATTCTACTCTGACACACATAGGGTCGCCACGAGTTGGAGTCAACTTGATGGCAAATGACTCTGGTTCCTCAATAATTACTGAAAAAATTGTAACTATTTTCTAAGATACCTTTAAATGAAAGGAAAAAGTAGATGAAGAAGCAACCAATGAAATATATTTATAACCAAAAAAACCAAACCCGCTGCCGTCGAGTCGATTCCGACTCATCGCGACCCTATAGAACAGAGCAGAACTGCCCCATAGAGTTTCCAAGGAGCACCTGGCCGATTCAAAATGCCGACCTTTTGGTTAGCAGCTGCAGCATTTAACCACTATGCCACCAGGATTTCCTATTATTTGTAAAGAGTAAATTATATGTCTTTTCTAATTTTGAACAATTATAAGACATCAGTATTATATTTCTCCCTCCGTCATTCATTAATTTTTATATAGCTGAATTAGATTGACCTTAATAAAACATAAAATGTGTATTAAAATCCATTTCAAAAAATGTAAATAATTAAGAAAATGCTATTGGAGTTCAGAGATGAGAGATTTTGCTTCTGACTGCAGTCATCAGGAATATTCTGTCTCATTGATCGAGAGAGACATAGACAGAGACGGACAGACGATCTCCAAAGTCTAAATTTCTTAGCCAAATATTTAAGGTTCTCTAAAATTTAATCTGAATCTGCTTTTATATTAATTTGGCATGAACTCCAACTAAATCAGATTTTTAGCCCAAGTGTGCTTGGATAAGAGCATGAAGATTAACTTTGCGTTAGGCAATGAATAGGTTCTGTGTTAGGGAACAACGTTGGGGGAAATTGGAATAAATTAGAAGGTGAGTGATTAAAGATAGAGAAACAAAGTTTAAGAATAGAGCCAAAAAAGAAAGAAATAAATACATAAAGGCCTGACAACAGAAAAGAGAGGAAAGGACTAGAACATTAATATTTTTAAGAAAGTACTCAACTGAGTCAGCTGAAAAGGGACTGGGACAAGTTGGAGGAAAAAAAAAAGAGCAAAATTCTCTAGTATTTTGAGTTTGTGAACAGCCAGAAATATAGTTCCGTATAAAGAATTAGGGAAGTGTTCAAGAAAATTTCATTGAAATGCAATAAAATAAAAAGCATTTTACTTCCTTTTCTCTCTTTGATAATTTCCATTTTTCCTTGAAATAAAACAAGAGAGAAATGAAAAAAATTAAATATCACAGAACCAAACCAAAACTTTGTTATTTTCCTTCCAGGTATAATAAAATATGGAAAAAAATGGTACTGAATGCTGGGAATTGTGCATATCTCTTGAGACTTTATCAGAAAATTGAGTCTCAAAATATAAATTCTCCATTGCTGGACTTTCCCAGGGATCATTTCATTAGAACCATCAGAACCGGAGATTTGGGTTAGCCACTCCCTGTAGAGATACAGGTTTTTGAAATGCTGCTGTGTATTAATTGATATGATCATATGATTTTTCTTTTTGAATCTTTTTTTACATGGTAGATTGCATTGATTAATTTTTCAAGAAGATGGATTTTAATTACAAATGTTTTTTTTTTTAATTTTTTTTTTAGATGAAGGTTTACATAACAAACTAGCTTCTCATTAAAAAATTAGCACACATATTGTTTTGTTTCATTGGATACCAACCCCACGGCATGTCAACACTCTCCCCTTCTCAACCTTGAGTTTCCTATTACCAGCTTTCCTGTCCCCTCCTGCCTTCTAGTCCTTACCCCTGGGTTGGTGTACCCCTTTAGTCTCATTTTGTTTTACAAGCCTGTCTAATCTTTGGCTGAAAGGTGAACCTCAGGAGTGATTTCATTACTGAGCTAAAAGGGTGTCCGGGGCAGTACTCTCAGGGTTTCTGCAGTCTCTGTCAGGCCAGTAAGCCTGGTCTTTCTTTTTGTGAGTTAGAATTTTGTTCTACATTTTTCTCCAGTTCTGTCCAGGACCCTCTATTGTGATCTCTGTCACAGCAGTTGGTGGTGGTAACAGGACACCATCAAGTTGTGCTGGACTCAGTCTGATGGAGGCTGTGGTAACTGTGGTCCATTAGTCCTTTGGACAAATCTTTCCCATTGTACTTTTGTATTTCTTCATTGTCCCTTGCTCCAGATGAGGTGAAACCAGTGAAGAATCTTAGCTGCTCACAAGCTTTTAAGAACCCAGACACTACTCACCAAAGTAGAAAATAGACCTTTTTCTTTATAAACTATGTTATGCCAATTTTGCTAAATGTTCCCCAAGACCACAGTCCAAAAAGCCCTTAGCCCAGTTATTTAGTCCCTCAGGGAGTTTAGAAGTATCTATGGAGCTTCCATGACCATGCCTTGGACAAGTTATGCTGGCTTCCCCAGTATTGCATACTTTCTTACCTTTCACCAAAGTTACCACTCATCTATTTTCTATTTAGTGTTTTTCCATCCCCAGCCCTCCTCTCCTTCATAACCGTCAAAGATTGTTTCTTTTGTGTGTAAACCTTTTCATGAGTTTTTTGTAGCAGTGGTCTCATACAATATTTGCCCTTTTGTGATTGACTTATTTCACTCAGCATAATGCCGTCCAGATTCATCCATGTTGTGAGATGCTTCGCGGATTCATCATTGTTCATTATCATTGCGTTGTACTCCATTGTGTACATGTGCCGTAGTTTATCCATTCACCCGTTGATGGGCATCTAGGTTGTTCTCATCTTTTTGCTATTGTGAACAATGCTGCAATGAACATGGGTGTGCATATGTCTATTTTTGTGATGGCTCTTATTTCTCTAGGATGTATTCCTAGGAGTGGTATTTCTATTTCTAGCTTTCTAATGGTTGTACCATTTGCATTCACACAAGCAGTGTATAAGAGTTCAAATACTGAACCTTTCTTATCTACCAAGAAAATTCTACTTGGTCATTGTATAAATCTTTATAAACATTGTTAAATTCGATTTGCTAATATTTTGTTGAGGATTATTATATCAATGTTTATGGGAGATATTGGTCTGTAGTTTTCTTGTAATGTCTTCACCTGATTTTGGAAATAGGGTAAGACTGCCAAGTAAAATGAGTCAGCAAGCATTCCCTATGTTTCTATTTCCTGAGATTGTGGGGAATGGACATTATTTCCTAATTAAATTATATATGTGTGTGTATATATATATATATATATATATATATATATATATGCATTGGGTAAATCAGCTGCAAAAGGCCTCATTAAGTGTTAAAAAGCAAAGATGTCACGTTGAAGACTAAAGTGAGCCTGGCCCAGGCCATGGTGTTTTCAGTTGCATCATATGCATGCAAAAGCTGCACAATGAATAAGGAAGACTGAAGAAGAATTGACACCTTTGAATTATGGTGTTGGCGAAGAATATTGAACATACCATGGACTGCCAAAAGCACAAATAAATCTGTCTTGGAAGCAAGACATCGTGTCATATACTTTGGACATGTTATCAGGAAGGATCAGTCCCTGGGGAAGGGAATCATGCTTACTAAAGTGGAGTGTTAGCAAAAAAGAGGAAGACCCTCAATGAGATGGATTTACACAGTGGCTGCAACAATGGGTTCAAGCATACCAACGATTGTGAGGATGATGCAGGACCGGGCAGTGTTTCATTCTGCTATGAATAGGAACTGACTCACTGGCACCTAACAACAATAATGTGTGTATATATATATATATATGTATATATATATATATACACACACACTGTTCTGTTGTTAAGTGATTTTAAGTTGATTTTCAACTCAAAGGGATGCAATGTGACTGTGTAGAACTGCCCCATAGGGTTTCCTAGGCTGTAATTTTAATCGGAGGAGATCTCCAGGTCTTCTTTCCCACGGAGCAGTTGGTGAGTATGAACAACTGACCTTTTGGTTAGCAGCCAAGCTCTTAACCATTGCATCACAAGGCTCCGAATTTATGTACATGTAGGAGGTTTGAACCCACCCAGGGGCTCCACAGGAAAAAAAGACCTCAGGTTCTTCTCCCTTAAAGATTACAGCCTAGGAAACAATATGGGGCACTTCTACTCTGTCACGTAGGGCTGCTATGAGTCAGAATCAACTGGGCAGCACACTCGCAATACATACTTAAAGAGATGCATACTGCTGAATTCAACTTGCTGATTTTTTTAAAAAAATTTTATCGTGCTTTAAGTGAAAGTTTACAAATCAAGTCAGTCTATCACACAAAAACTTATATACACCTTGCTACATATTCCCAATTACTCTCCACCTAATGAGACAGCCCGCTCCCTCCCTCCACTCTCTCTGTTCATGTCCATTTCACCAGCTTCTAACTCCCTCTACCCTCTCACCTCCCCTCCAAGGAAGAGGTGCCAACGTAGTCTCAAGGGTCCACCTGATCCAAGAAGCTCACTCCTCACCAGCATCCCTCTCCAACCCATTGTCCAGTCCTATCCCTGTCTGAAGAGTTGGCTTTAGGAATCGTTCCTGTCCTGGGCCAACAGAAAGTCTGGGGGCCACGACCATCGGGGTCCTTCTAGTCTCAGTCAGACCATTAAGTCTGACCTTTTTATGAGAATTTGGGGTCTGATGCCACTGCTCTCCTGCTCCCTCATGGGTTCCTGTTGTGTTCCCTCTCAGGGCAGTCATTGGTTGTAGCCGGGCACCATCTAGTTCTTCTGGTCTCAGGCTGATGTAGTCTCCAGTTTATGTGGTCCTTTCTGTCTCCTGGGCTCATAATTACCTTGTGTAATTGGTGTTCTTCATTCTCCTTTAATCCAGGTGGGTTGAAACCAATTGACGCATCTTAGATGGCCGCTTGCTAGCATTTAAGACGCCAGATGTCACTCTCCAAAGTGGGATGCAGAAAGTTTTCTTAATAGATTTTATTATGCCAATTGACTTAGATGTCCCCTGAAACCATAGTCCCCAAACCCCACCCTGCTACGCTGCTACGCTGGCGTTTGAAGCATTCAGTTTATTCAGGAAGCTTCTTTGCTTTTGGTTTAGTTCAGTTTTGCTGACCACACCTGTATTGTGTGTTGCCTTTCCAGTCACCTGAAGTAGTTCTTATCTACTGTCTAATAAGTGAATACCCCTCTCCCACCCTCCCTCCCTCCCCCTTCTCGTAACATCAAAGAATATTTTCTTCTCTGTTTAAACTATTTCTCGAGTTCTTATACTAGTGGTCTTATACAATATTTGTCCTTTTTCAAATGACTAGTTTCACTCAGCATAATGTCTTCCAGATTCCTCCATGTTATGAAATGTTTCAGATTCATCACTGTTCTTTATCAATGAGTCGTATTCCTTTCCGTGAATATACGTAATTTATTTATCCATTCACCCATTGATGGGCACCTTGGTTGCTTCCATCTTTTTGCTATTATAAACAGTGCTGCAATGAACGTAAGTGTGCATATATCTGTTTGTGTAAAGGCTCTTATTTCTCTAGGGTATATTCTAAGGAGTGGAATTCCTGGATCCTATGGTATTTTCTTTTTATGGTAGTTTTATTTCTAGCTTTTTAAGGAAGCACCAAATGGATTTCCAAAGTGGTTGTGCTATTTTACATTCCCACCAGCAGTGTATAAGTGTTCCAATCTCTTCACAGCCTCCTCTCCAACATTTATTTTTTTGTGTTTTTTGGATTAATGCCAGCCTTGTTGAAGTGGGATGAAATCTCATTGTAGTTTTGATTTGTATTTCTATAATCACTAATGATTGTGAGCATTTCCTCATGTATCTGTTAGCTACCTGAATGTCTTCTTTAGTGAAGTGTCTGTTCATATATTTTGCCCATTTTTAATTGGGTTATTTGTCTTTTTGAAGTTGAGTTTTTGCAGTATCATGTAGATTTTAGAGATCAGGCACTGATTGGAAATGTCACAGCGAAAAACTTTTTTTCCAGTCTATAAGTAATTTTTTTATTCTTTTGGTGAAGTCTTTGGATGAACATAGGTGTTTGATTTTTAGGAGCTCCCAGTTATCTAGTTTTTTTTCCTGCATTGTTAGTAATGTTTTTCTACACTGTTTATGCCATGTATTAGGGCTCATAATGTTGTCCCTATTTTTTCTTCCATGAACTTTATCATTTTAGATTTTATATTTAGGTCTTTGATCCATCTTGAGCTTCTTTTTGTTCATGGAGTGAGGTATGGGTCTTGTTTCATTTTTTTGCAGATGGATATCTAGTCATGCCAGCACCGTTTGTTAAAAAGAGTGTCTTTCCCCCCATTTAACTGTTTCGGGACCTTTGTCAAGTATCATCTGCTCATATGTGGATGGATTTGTGTCTGGATTCTCAATTCTGTCCACTGGTCTTCTATCTGCTGTTGTACCAGTACCAGGTTGTTTTGACTACCGTGGCAGTATAATAGGTCCTAAAATCAGGTAGAGTAAGGCCTCCCACTTTGTTCTTCTTTTTCAGTAATGCTTTTCTTATCCGGTGCCTCTTTCCCTTCCATATGAAGTTGGTGATTTGTTTCCCCATCTCAGTAAATAGAGTTGTTGGAATTTGGATCAGAATTGAATTAAATCTATAGATGGCTTTTGGTAGAAGAGATATTTTTATAATGTTAAGTCTTCCTATCCATGAGCAAGGTATGTTTTTCCACTTATGTAGGTCTCTTTTGGTTTCTTGCAGAAGTGTACTGTAGTTTTCTTTGTATAAGTCTTTTACATCTCTGGCAAGATTTATTCCTAAGTATTTTATCTTCTTGGGGGCTACTGTAAATGGTATTTATTTGGTGATTTCCTCTTCAATGTTCTTTTTGTTGGTGTAGAGGAAACCAACTGATTTTTGTATGTTTATCTTTTATCCCGATACTCTGCTGAACTCTTTTCTTAGTTTCAGTAGTTTTCTTGAGGATTCCTTAGGGTTTTCTGTGTATAAGATCATGTCATCTGCAAATAGAGATATTTTTACTTCTTCTTTGCTAATCTGGATGCCCTTTATTTCTTTATCTAGCCTAATTGCTTTGGCTAGGCCCTTCAGCTCAATGTTGAATAAGAGCGGTAATAAAGGGCATCCTTATCTGGTTCCTGATCTCAAGGGGACTGTTTTCAGGCTCTCTCCATTTAGGATGATGTTGGCTATTGGTTTTGTATATATGCCCTTTATTATGTTGAGGAATTTTTCTTCTATTCTGATTTTGCTGAAAGTTTTTTTTATCATGAATGGGTGTTGAACTTTGTCAAATGCCTTTTCTGCATTAATTGATAAAATCATGTGATTCTTGTCTTTTGTTTTATTTACGTGATGGATTACATGAATTGGTTTTCTAATGTTGAACCTTCTGTGCATACCTGGTATGAATCCCACTTGGTCATGGTGAATTATTTTTTTGATATGCTGTTGAATTCTATTGGCTAGAATTTTGTTGAGAATTTTTTCATTTACGTTCGTGAGGGATATAGATGTGTAATTTTCTTTTTTAGTGGTGTCTTTACCCAGTTTTCGTATCAGGGATATGGTGGCTTCATAGAATGAGTTTGGTAGTATTCTGTCCTTTTCTATGCTCTGAAATACCTTTAGTAGTAGTGCTGTTAACTCTTCTCTGAAAGTTTGGTAGAACGCTGCAGTGAAGCCATCTGGACCAGCACTTTTTTTTTGGGAGGTTTTTGATTACCTTTTCAATCTCTTCTTTCATTATGGGTCTATTTAATAGTTCTTTACCTCTGTTTGTGTTGATGTAGGTAGGTAGTGTGTTTCTAGGAATTCATCCATTTCTTCTAGGTTTTCAAATTTGTTAGAGTACAATTTTTCATAGTAGTCTGTTATGACTCTTTTAATTTCAGTTGGGTCTGTTGTAATACTGCCTATCTCATTTCTTATTTGGGTTATTTGCTTCCCCTCCAGTTTTTCTTTTGTCAGTTGGCCAGTGGTTTATCAATTTTGTTGATTTTTTCAAAAAGCCAGCTTTTGGTCTTGTTAATTCTTTCAATTGTTTTTCTGTTTTCTATTTCATTTAGTTCTGCTCTAATTTGTACTATTTGTTTTCTTGTGGTGCCTGAGGGTTTCTTTTGTTGCTCTCTTTCTATTTATTCAAGTTGAGGGGATAATTCTTTGATTTTGGCCCTTTCTTCTTTTTGTATGTGTACATTTATTGATATAAATTGACCCCTGATCACTGCTTTCACTGTGTCCCAAAGGTTCTGATAGGAAGTGTTTTCATTCTCATCGGATTCTGTGAATTTCCTTAATGTCTTTTATAATCCAGTCTTTATTGAGCAGGGTATTGTTCGGTTTCCAAGTGTTTGATTTCTTTTCCTTGCCTTCTCTGTTATTGATTTCCACTTTCATGGCCTTATGGTCAGAGAAGATGCTTTGTAATGTTTCAATGTTTTGGATTCTGCTAAGTCTTGCTTTATGACCTAATGTGTGGTTTATTCTAGAGAATGTTCCATGTGCACTAGAAATGAAAATACACTTGGTTGCTGTTGGATGGAGTGTTCTGTATATGTATATGAGGTCGAGTTGGTTTATTGTGGCTTTTAGATCTTCCGTGTCTTTATTGAGCTTCTTTCTGGATGTCCTGTCCTTCACGGAAAGTTGTGTGTTGAAGCCTCCTACTATTATTGTGGAGCTGTCTATCTCACTTTTCAATGCTGATAGAGTTTATTTTATGTATCTTGCAGCCCTGTCATTCGGTGCATAAATATTTAATGTGGTTATATCTTCTTGGTGGTTATATCTTCTTGGTGGTTATATCTTCTTGGTATACTGTCCCTTTAATCATTATGTAGTGTCCTTCCTTCTCCTTTATGATGGATTTAACTTTAAAGTCTATTTTGTCAGAAATTAACATTGCCACTCTGCTGTTTTTGATTATTGTTTGCTTGATGTATTTTTTTTTTCCATCCTTTATATTTTATTTTGTTTGTCTCTCAGTCTAAGGTGTGTCTCTTGTAAGCAGCATATAGATGGATCGTGTTTTAATCCGTCCTGCCGCTCTATGTCTCCTTATTGGTGCATTTAGTCCATTTATATTCAGCATAATTATGGATAGGTATGAATTAGTGCTATCATTTTGATGTCTTTTTTGTGTGTTGTTGACATTTTCTTTTTCCCACTTGATTTTATGTGCTGAGTAGATTTTCTTTATATATTGTCCTTTCCTCATATTTGTTGTTGTTCATTTTGTTTCTGCTGAGTCTCTATTTTTTTCTTGTATTTTATTTTGATGAGTAGGATAGTTTGTCTCCTTTGTGGTTACCTTATTATTTACCCCTATTTTTCTAAATTTAAACCTAACTTTTATTTCTTTGTATCACCTCATCTTCCTCTCCACATGGGAGATCTATGACTACATTTCTTAGTCCCTCTTTATTGTTTTAATATTGTCTTCTTTTACATAATAACATCGCAGTTACCCTGTTTTGAGCTTTTTTTTTTTTTTGATCCTGCTTCGTTTTTTGATTTCCCATTCTTCGTTGACTTCTGATTGCTCTGCCCAGTGTTCTAGTCTTGGGTTGATACCTGATATTATTGATTTTCTAACCAAAGGATTCCCTTTAGTATTTCTTGTAGTTTTGATTTTGTTTTTATGAATTCCCTAAACTTCTGTTTATCTGGAAATGTCCTAATTTCACCTTCATATTTAAGAAACAGTTTTGTTGGGTATACAATTCTTGGCTGGCAATTTTTTTCCTTCAATTTTTTAAATAAGTCATCCCATTGCCTTTTGCCTTCATGGTTTCTGCCAAGTGGTCCGAATTTACTCTTATTGGCTCTCCTTTGAATGTGACTTTTTGTTGATCACTAGCTAGCTTCTCTTAAAATTCTCTCCTTATCTTTGGTTTTGGCAAGTTTGAGTGTAATATGTCCTGGTCACTTTCTTTTAACATCTACCTTATGTGGAGTTTGATAAGCATCTTGGATAGATATCTTCTCATCTTTTGTGATATCAGGGAAGTTTTCTGCCAACAAATCTTCAACAATTCTCTCTGTATTTTCTGTTATCCCTCCATGTTCTTGTGCTCCAGTCACTCTAGGTTCTTTCTCTTCATAGAGGCCCACATGATTCTTAAGGTTTCTCCATTTTTTAAAATTCTTTTGTGTGATTTTTCTTCAAGTATATTGGTGCTAAGTGCTTTTTCTGCAAGTTCAGAAATTCTGGCTTCTACTTGCTCAGTTCTGCTCCTCTGACTTTCTTTTGCGTTGTCTAATTCTGTATTAATCTTCTGAATTTCTGGTTGCTGTCTATGGATTTTTCCAGCTTTTTAAATTTTTTGTTATGTTCCTGAATAATCTTTTTAATTTCTTTAATTGCTTTATCTGTGTGTTCCTTGGCTTGTTCTGCATATTGCCTCATTTCCTTCCTGATGTCTTGAAGGGTTCTGTATATTAATCTTTTGTACTCTGCATCTGGTAATTCCAGGAAGGCAGTTCCATCTAAAGGATCCCTTGATTCTTTGTTTTGAGAGCTTGTTGAGGTGATCATGGTCTGTTTCTTTATGTGGCTTGATATTGACTGTTGTCTCTGAGCCATCTAAAAGTTATTGTATTAGTTTATTTTATGCTTGCCTACTGTGTCATAGCTTCTTGCTTTGTTTTGTTTTGGTATGCCCAAATGGGTTGCTTGAGTAAGCTAGCTTGATTATTTTCACCTTTGGAGCTCTGATGTCCTGTCCGCAGATGGCTACAGCTGTTATAGTGTATATCAGCCTAGCAGTCCATTCACTTTTCTTGTATGAATTCAGCTCAGGTGTCCAGGTAGCTGCTGATCATCTCATGTGTGGTACAGACTCTGTCCTACAGTCTTAGAGGGGCAGGGGTGATTGGTGTAGGTACCAGTATCTGGATGCAGCAGGGGGTCACACCCTGAACAAGGCAGAGGACTTAGAATCATCCCCCATGTGTCTCTGAGGAAAGCGTGTCCCTAATTCCTAGAGCACTAGAGCATACAAGTGGGTGGGTTCTGCAGATGGACCATGAGCACCCAAAGTTTTTATTTGTAAGGACTAGAAAGCACTAGTTATCCTTGGACCCCTGTTGCAGGTGGCTGTGTGACCTGAGTGGAGCTACCAGTCCTTAGGCCCCTGATGTGGGTAGGTGAGGACCCTGTACAATAGGCAATGCAATGTCAAACATCAAACACCCATCTCTCCATCACACAGCTGAAATGGTTGGAGTCTGCCAACAAGGGCCTATTCTGCTGAAATAGGCCCACACAGGTCCTTGTAGAGGGGAAAGGTGCTCAAAGCCCACAGATGGTTTATGCCTGGACAGGAGCCGCTTCTGTCCTGAGCTCCCCCAGTTAGCGGAGCTGGCAAATTTATTCCTTTTCTAAGGCCGGGAGGATGGCTCTAGGTGCTCAGCAGGGCCTATCTCAGGCCAGGGTATTCAGCCTCTGAAGCCAGCTTGGGGGCAGGGGTGTGGTAAAATATACGCAAGTACTTAGCTTTTGCCGAGAGCACCATGTGTTGCTGTGTGGCTGGCTGCTTCTCCCTGAGGAAACTTTGTCCAAATGTTCATACCAGTCTGCAGCCACTGCTCTGGGAATGATGCTTGAGTGCTCCCCACGATTCAGGTCTAGTAATTCCTCTCTGCTTCTGAACTGTCTCCTCCTCCTGCGCCCCTGAGTTCATTTTCTAAGCTTGTCTTTGATGCTCAGGGCTCCTAGCTTGTCATAAATATACTCATTGCACTTGTTTTTTAGGGTCTTGGTTGTAAAGAGGGCTCACCGGAGCGTCTGTGTATTCCGCCATCTTGGCTCTGCCTCCTTTGCTAATATTTTTATTAATGTTTTTTGCGTCTATATTAATGAGGAATGTTGGTTTGTAATTTTCATTTCTTGTAAAATCTTTGCTTTGGCAATACTGTCCTTATCAGGGTAACGCTGTATTCTTAACACTAAAAAAAAAAAAAAACACTAATTATGCATTTTTCCTCCTGTATTTTCTAAAAGATCTTGTATAAGGTCATGTTGTGTAACATCATGTTTACATCTTCCTTAATGTTTGAGAGATATTATGGATTGAATTGTGTCCCCCCAAAAGATATGTAAACACCTAATCCCAGGCACCCATGAACATGGCCTTCCTTGGAAATAGGGTGTTTAAATATATTATCAGTTAGATTAATATAAGTTCAGATTGAAATAGAGTGGATCCTAATTCTATATCACTGGTGTTCTTTTAAATGGAAGATGACACACAGCCAAGGAATGGCTGGAGCTACCAGAAGCATGGAGAGGCATTTTCCTTAAATTCCTATTTTGCTGAGAGATTTTGTCATAAATGGGTGTTGGACTTTGTCAAATGCCTTTTCTGCATCAATTGATAAGATCGTGTGGTTTTTGTCTTTTGTTTTATTTATATGGTGGATTACATTAATGGCATTTCTAATATTAAACCAACCTTGCATACCTGGTATAAATCCCACTTGGTTGTGGTGGATTATTTTTTTGATATGTTGTTGAATTCTATTGGGTAGAATTTTATTGAGAATTTTTGCATCTATGTTCATGAGGGATATAGGTCTGTAATTTTCTTTTTTTGTGGTGTCTTTACCTGGTTTTGGTAACTGGGATATGGTGGCTTCATAGAATGAGTTAGGTAGTATTCCATCATTTTCTATGCTTTGAAATACCTTTAGTAGTAGTGGTGTTAACTCTTCTCTGAAAGTGTAGTAGAACTCTGCAGTGAAGCCGTCCGGGCCAGGGCTTTTTTTTGTTGGGAGTTTTTTGATTACCGTTTCAATCTCTTTTTTTGTTATGGGTCTATTTAGTTGTTCTACTTCTGATTGTGTTAGTTTAGGTAGGTTGTGTTTTTCCAAGAATTCAGCCATTTCTTCTAGGTTTGCAAATTTGTTAGAGTACAATTTTTTGTAATAATCTGATATGATTCTTTTGATTTCAGTTGGGTCTGTTGTGATGTGGTCCATCTCGTTTCTTATTCGGGTTATTTGCTTCCTTTCCTGTATTTCTTTAGTCAGTCTGGCCAATGGTTTATCAATTTTGTTAATTCTTTCAAAGAACCAGCTTTTGGCTTTGTTAATTCTTTCAATTGTTTTTCTGTTCTTTTTTTTTTTTGTAATTCATTTAGTTCAGCTCTAATTTTTATTATTTGTTTTCTTCTGGTGCCTGATGGATACTTTTGTTGCTCACTTTCTATTTGTTCAAGTTGTAGGGACAGTTCTCTGCTTTTGGTTCTTTCTTCTTTTTGTATGTGTGCATTTATTGATATAAATTGACCTCTGAGCACTGCTTTTGCTGTGTCCCAGAGGTTTTGATAGGAAGTGTTTTCATTCTTGTTGCCCTCTATGAATTTCTTTATTCCCTCCTTAATGTCTTCTGTAACACAGTCTTTTTTTCAGCAGGGTATTGTTCGGTTTCCAAGTATTTGATTTCTTTTCCCTAATTTTCCTGTTATTGTTTTCCACTTTTATGGCCTTGTGGTCTGAGAAGATGCTTTGTAATATTTCTATGTTTTGGGTTCTGCAAATGTTTGTTTTATGACCTAATATGTGGTCTATTCTAGAGAATGTTCCATGTGTGCTAGAAAAAAAGTATATTTTGCAGCAGTTGGGTGGAGTGTTCTGTATAAGTCAGTGAGGTCAAGTTGGTTGATTGTAGCAATTAGGTGTTCCGTGTCTCTATTGAGCTTCTTACTGGAAGTCCTGTCCTTCTCCGAAAGTGGTGTGTTGAAGTCCCCTACTATAATTGTGGAGGTGTCTATCTCACTTTTCAGTTCTGTTAAAGTTTGTTTTATGTATCTTGCAGCCCTGTCATTGGGTGCATAAATATTTAATATGGTTATATCTTCCTGGTCATTTGTCCCTTTAATCATTATGTAGTGTCCTTCTTTATCCTTTGCGGTGGATTTAACTTTAAAGTCTATTTTGTCAGAAATTAATATTGTTATGCCTGCCCTTTTTTGCTTGTTATTTGCTTGATATATATTTTTTCTGTCCTTTGAGTTTTAGTTTGTTTGTGTCTCTAAGTCCAAGGTGTGTCTCTTGTAGGCAGCATATAGACAGATTGTGTTTCTTTATCCAGTCTGAGACTGTCTGTCTCTTTATTGGTGCATTTAGTCCATTTACATTCAGTGTAATTATAGATAAGTATGTGTTTCTATAGTGCTGTCATTTTGATGCCTTTTTATGTGTGTTGTTGACAATTTCATTTTTCCACTTACTTTTTTGTGCTGAGACGTTTTTATTTGTAAATTGTGTGTTCCTCTTTTTCATAGTATTTGACTTTATGTTTGCTGAGTCGTTACGTTTTTCTTGCTTTTTATTTTGAGTTATGGAGTTGTTGTACCTCTTTGTGGTTACCTTAATATTTACCCCTATTTTTCTAAATAAAAACCTAACTTGTATTGTCCTATATCGCCTTGTATCCCTCTCCATATGGCAGTTCTATGCCACCTGTATTTAGTCCCTTTTTGATTATTGTGATCTTTTACGTATTGGCTTCAATGATTCCCTGTTTTGAGCGGTTTTTTCTTTTTAAAATTAATCTGAATTTGTTTTTGTGATTTCCCTATTTAAATTGATATGAGGATGTTCTGTTCTGTGACCTTGTGTTGTGCTGGTATCTGATATTATTAGTTTTCTGACCAAATAATTTCCTTTAGTATTTCTTGTAGCTTTGGTTTGGTTTTTGCGAATTCTCTAAGCTTGTGTTTATCTGTAAATGTTTTAATTTCACCTTCATATTTGAGAGAGAGTTTTGCTGGATATATGATCCTTGGCTGGTAGTTTTACTCCTTCAGTGCTCTATATATGTCACCCCATTGCCTTCTTGACTGCATGGTTTCTGCTGAGTAGTCTGAATTTATTCTTATTGATTCCCCTTTGTAGGAGACCTTTCTTTTATCCCTGGATGCTTTTTAAATTTTCTCTTTATTTTTGGTTTTGGCAAGTTTGATGATAATATGTCTTAGTGATTTTCTTTTTGGATCAATCTTAAATGGGGTTCGATGTGCATCTTAGATAGATATCCTTTCGTCTTTCATGATGTCAGGGAACTTTTCTGCCAACAGATCTTCAACTATTCTCTCTGTATTTTCTGTTATCCCTCCTTGTTCTGGGACTTCAATCACACGCAAGTTATTCTTCTTGATAGAGTCACACATGATTCTTAGGGTTTCTTCTTTTATTTTAATTCTTTTATCTGATTTTTTTTTCAGCTATATTGGTATCAATTCCCTTGTCCTCCAGATGCCCCACCTTGCATTCCAATTGCTTGAGTCTGCCCCTCTGACTTCCTATTGACTTGTCTAATTCTGTAATTTTACTATTAATCTTTTGGATTTCTGAATGCTGTCCCTCTATGGATTCTTGCAGCTTATTAATTTTTCCATGATGTTCTTGAATAATCTTTTTGAGTTCTTCAACTGTTTTATCTGTGTGTTCCTTGGCTTTTTCTGTAGATTGCCTTATTTCATTTCTGAGGTCATCCCTGATGTCTTGAAGCATTCTGTAAATTAGGCTTTTTATATTCTGCATCTGGCATTTCCAGGATTGTATCTTTATTTGGGAAAGATTTTGATTCTTTAGTTTGGGGAGTTGTAGAAGCAATCATGGCCTGCTTCTTTATGTGGTTTGATATCAACTGATTGTACTGATTTATTTTTCATTTGCTCAGAGTCTTATCTTGTTTTGTTTTCTTTCAATATACATAGATGGGCTACTAGATTGCGCTGTCTTGATTGTTGTAGCCCTTGAATCACTTATGTCTTATTACCAGCTGGTTTGGGCTGTTACCAGATATATAAGCCTTAGAGTCCATTCACTGTACTTGAGTAGAATCTGATTTTGGGTCATCAAGTGTGTGGTGCAGACTGTCACCTATCCACCTAGAGAAGTAGTGGTGGTACTTGTGTGCACCAGATTCTAGTAGCAGCAGGGTTTCACACTCTGGGGCGGGGGGGGCAGGATGCTGAGAGGCTTCCCCCAAGTGCCAGTGAGGTAGGTGTGTCTCTATTCCTAAAGCAATTGGTGGGTGGGCTCTGCAGCTGTACCTTAGGCCCCCAATGCAAGTACCTGTATAGATTGGTAAGTGTCACCCTTCTTAGACCCCTAAGGCAGGAAGCTAGGTGGTCTGGGGGGAGCTTCAGCCCTCAGTTCCCTGTTGTGGGTCAGTGAGGGCTCTGTTGAATATGCAGAGATATCAGACCTGGGAAACTTGTCTTTCCAGTAATCTGCTAAAACAATTGCAGTCAGATCCCTATCAGAATTGCCTTTGCAGTATAATAGCCACCTTGTTCCCTGTAGGGATGAAAGCCCAAGACTGTGGATCACATATGTTTGGCTGGAGCTGGTTCTGTGTTTTTAGTCCAATTAGGGAAGGATTTTTGGTCCCTGGGTTTTTTGTAGCTGCTTCTTTCAGGCCAGGAGAATGGGTTAGGAAAAGACAAAAAAAAAAAAAAAATGCAGCGCACTTCACTCTCTGGCTCAGGAAATTCCAATGTTAATGAAGCCACCTGAGAAGGGGAGGGTTCAGATAAATAGGAGAGAGTAGCCGCCCGGAATATAGACAAAGTTACTTATCTTGCTTGGTGATGACTGTTTTATCTGAGATTCCCGAGGGGCGTGTGGACTGAGTGCGCTGGCTGGGTAGAGGTTGCCCCCGAGGGTCAGGCCTGCGTCCCGTGCTTGCGCTGTCTCAGAAGCCGTGGTCAGTTCCTCTGCTTCCAGTCCAAAGCCCAGCGCCAAGGTTCCCCGGCTGGGATGCTGCACTCTAGGCTCCAAAACCAGTCGCTGCCTCCCGGTGACTTCTCCTCCTGTCAGCGGCGTCACTGCGTTGCCTGCGTGAACTGGCCGGGCTTCCCCCCAGGTCACTTCTGGGGGCTAGGCTGCGCCCCGTGTTTGCGCCGTCTCAGGATGTCGTGCTCAGCTCCCCTGAGCCTAGTCCAAAGCCTGGCACCAAGGTTTCCTGACTGGGACTCTGGCTCCAGGCTCCAAAAACAGTCGTTGTTTCCCCATGGTTGTTCGTTCTCAGTCTCTGTCACTCAGGTCAACTCTTTAGATCTGTGTTTGATGGTCAGGTTTCATAGATTGTCATGTATGTGATGGATTCACTTGTTTTTCTGAGTCTTTGTTGCAAGAGGGATCCGAGGTAGTGTCTACCTAGTCAGCCACCTTCAAGGCAGCACCTGATGAATTCTTTTGATGAGCATAAGTGTTTAATTTTTAGGAGATGTCAGTTACGTACTTATCATCTAGTGTCTGTGCATTTTTAGTTAAGTTTTTTATTCTATTTATGCTAGATATCAAGGCTCCTAGTGTTGTCCCTATTTTTTCTTTCATGTTTTAGGTTTTACACTCAGGTCTTTGATCAATTTTGGGTTAGTTTTTGTGTGTGGTGTGGGGTATAGATCTTGTTTCATTTTTCTGCAAATGGATGTCCAGTTTTGCCAGCACCATTTGTTAAAGAGACATTCTTTTCCCTATTTAATGGACTTCGACCCTTTATTGAAGATTGTCTGTCCATAGGTGGATGGACTTACTTCTGGGTTCTCAATTCTGTTCTATTGGCCTATGTGTCTGTCATTGTACCAGGACTAGGCTGTTTTGACTACCATGGCTATATAGTAGATTCTGAGATTGGGGAGTACTTTGGTCTTCTTCTTCAACAATGCTTTATCGTGTGCCTCTTTACATAAAAATTGGTGATTAGTTTTTCCATCTTATTAAAGAATGTTGTTGAAATTTGGATTGGGAATTTATTTATGTGTAGATTGCTTACAGTAATATTGACATTTTCATAATGTTAAAAGTCCTCCTATCCATGAGCATGGTATGTTTTTCCATTTAAATAGGTTTCTTTTGGTTGTTTGTAGTAGTGTTTCATAGTTTTGTTTGTGTAAGCATTTTACATCCCTATTTATTCTTAAGTATTTTAACTTTATTGAGTACTATCTTAAATGGTATTGTTTCCCTGAAGTTCACTTTGTTAATGTAGAGGAATCCAACTAATTTTTCTATGTTGACCTTATACTCTGCCACTTTGTTGAATTCTTCTATTAGTTCCAGTAGCTTTGTTGTGGAGCCTCTGGGATTTTCTATGTATATGATCATGTCATCTGTGAATAGGGATGTTGTTATTGTTGTTAGGTGCCACTGAGTCAGTACCGACTCATAGTGACCCTAATGTACAACAGAATAAAACACTGCTTGGTCCTGTGCCATCCTCACAATTGTTGTTATACTTAAGCCCATTGTTGCAGCCACTGTGTTAATCCATCTTATTGAGAGCCTTCCTCTTTTTCAATGACTCTCTACTTTACCAAGCATGGTGTCCTCCTCCAGGGACTGATCCCTCCTGACAACATATTCTAAGTATGTAAGATGTAGTCTCGCCATTCTTGCTTCTAAGAAGTGTTCTGATTGTACTTCCTCCAAGACAGATTTCTTTGTTCTTTTGTCAGTCCATGATATATATATTCAATATTCTTCTCCAGCACCACAATTCAAGGTGTCAATTCTTTGGTCTTTCTTATTCATCTTCCAGCTTTCACATGCATAAGAGGAGATTGAATAGATCATGACTTGGGTCGGGTGCACCTTAGTCTTCAAGGTGACATCTTTGCTTTTCAACACTTTAAAGAGGTCTTTTGCAGATTTGCCCAATGCAATGTGTCTTGATTTCTTGGCTGTCACATCTATGGGTGTTGATAGTGGATCCAAGTAAAATGAAATCCTTGGCAAATTCAATCTTTTCCCCATTTATCAAGATGTTGCTTATTGGTCTAATTGTGAGAATTTTTGTTTTCTTTATGTTGAGGTTTAATCCATACTGAAGGCTGTGGTCTTTGATCTTCATCAGTAAGTGTTTCAAGTCCTCTTCACTTTCAGCAAGTACGGTTGTGTCATCTGCATAATGCAGGTTGTTAATGAGTCTTCCTCCCATCCTGATGCCCTGTTCTTCTTCATATAGTCTAGCTTTTCAGATTATTTGCTCAGCATACAGTTTGAATAGGTACGGTGAAAGGATACAACCCTGACGCACACCTTTCTTGACTTTAAACCACTCAGTATCCCCTTGTTCTGTTCAAACAACTGCCTCTTGATCTGTGTTCAGGTTCCTTATGAGCACAATTAAGTATTCCAAAAATCTTATTCTTCACAATAATTCGTTATGATCCACACAGCCAAATGCCTTTGCATAGTCAGTAAAACACAGGTAAACATCTTTCTGGTATTTTCTGCTTTCAGCCAGGAACCATCTCACATCAGCAATGATATCCTTGGTTCCACAGCCTCTTTTGAATCTGGCTTGAATTTTTGGCAGTTCCCTGTCTATATACTGTTGCAGCCACTTTTAAATGATTTTAAACAAAATTTTACTTGCCTGTGATATTAATAATATTGTTTGAGAATTTCTTCATTGGGTGGGATCACCTTTCTTGGGAATAAGTATAAATGTGGATCTGTTCCAGTCAGTTGGCACGTAGTTGTCTTCCAAATTTCTTGGTGTAGATAAGTGAGCACTTCCAGTGCTGCATCTGTTTGTTGAAACATCTCAATAGGTATTCCATCAATTCCTGAAGCCTTCAGCACCATTGGTTCCTACTCTTATGGAGCCTCCTGAAATAGTTAAATGTCAACCAATTTTTTTTTTGGTATAGTGGTTCTGTGTATTCCTTCCATCTACTTTTGATGTTTCCTGAGTCATTTAATATTTTCCCCATAGATTCTTTCACTATTGCAACTCAAGGCTTGAATTTTTTCTTCAGTTCTTTCAGCTTGAGAATTGCCCAGCTCACTCTTCCCTTTTGGTTTTCTATTTCCAAGTCTTCACACATGTCATCATAATACTTTGTCTTCTCAAGCTGCCCTTTGAAATCTTCTGTTCAAATCCTTTACTTTATCATTTCTTTCTTTTGCTTTAGCTAATTGATGTTCAAGAGCAAGTTTCAGAGTTTTTTCTGACATTCATTTTGGTCTTTTTTTGTTTTTAATGACCTCTTGCTTTCTTCATGTATAATGTCCATGATGTCATCCCACAACTCATCTGGTCTTCCACCTTTAGTGTTCAATGAGTCAAATCTATTCTTGAAATGGTCTCTAAATTCAGGTGGGATATATTCAAGGTTGTACTTTGGCTCTTGTCGACTTCCTCTAATTTCCTTCAGTTTAAACTTGAACTTGTATGTGAGCAATTGATGGTCTGTTCCAAAGTCAGGCCCTGGCCTTGTTCTGACTGATGATACTGAGCTTTTCATAGTCTCTTCACACAGATGTAGTCTATTTGATTCCTGTGTATTCCATCTTGTGAGATCCATGTGCATAGTCACCATTTATGTTGGTGAAAAAAAGGTATTTGCAATGAAGAATTCGTTGGTCTTGCAAAATTCTATTATGGGATCTCTGGCATAGTTTGTATCACCAAGGCCATATTTTCCAACTATGGATCCTTCTTTGTTTCCAACTTTCACATTTCAATCACCAGTAATTACCAGTGCATCCTGATTGCATGTTCGATCAATTTCAGACTGCAGAAGTTGGTAAAAATCTTCAATTTCTTCGTCTTTGGCCTTAGTGTTTGGTGCCTAAATTTGAATAACAGTCATATTAACTGGTCTTCCCTGTAAGCGTATGGATATCATCCTATCACTGATAGCATTGTACTTCAGGATAGATCTTGACATGTTCTTTTCGACTGTGAATGCAGCACCATTCCTCTTCAAGTTGTTCCTAGAATAGTAGACCATATGATTATCTGATTCAAAATGGCCAATACCAGTCCATTTCAGCTCATTAATGCCTAGGATATCAATGTTTATGCATTCCATTTCATTTTTGATGACTTCAAATTTTCCTAGATTCATACTCTGTACATTTCACAATCGGATTATTAATGGATGTTTGCAACTGTTTCTTCTCATTTTGAATCATGCCACATCAGTAAATGAAGGTCCCAAAAGCTTGACTCCACCCATGTCATTAAGGTCGACTCAATTTTGAGGAGGCAGCTCTTCCCCAGTCATCTTTTGAGTGTTCTCCAACCTGAGGAGCTCATCATCTGTCAGTATATCAAACAATGTTCCACTGCTATTCATAAGGTTTTCACTGGCTAAACTTTTTCAGAAGTAGATTTCTTCCTAGTCTGTCTGAGTCTGGAAGCTCAACTGAAACCTGTCTGTGATGAGTGACCCTGCTGGTATTTGAATACTGACAGCATAGCTAAAAGCATCACAGCAATATGCAAGCCCCCACAGTATGGCAAACTGACAGACACATGGGCGTGAATAGCAATAGTTTTATATCTGCTTACCAATGTTTTTTGTGCTTTTTATTTCCCTTTCTTGCCTATTGCTCTAGTTAGGACTTCCAGTACAGTATTGAATAAGAGTAGTAATAAAAGACATCCTCATTTGGTTCCCATTTTCGAGGAAAATCCTTTCACAGTCTCTTTCCATTGAGAATAATGTTGGCTGCTGGTTTTGCATAAAAAAAAAATATATGCCCTTAATTATGTTGAGGAATTTCCCTTTTATTCCTATTTTACTGAGAGTTTTTATTAGGAATTGTGTTGGACTTTATCAAATGCTTTTTCTTCGTCAGTTGAAATGATCATGTGATTCTTCTCCTTTGTTTTATTTACATGGTGGATTACCTCGATTTTCTAATGCTGAACAATGCTTGCAGACTTGGTATGAAGTTCACTTGTTCGTTATGCATTATTTTTTGTTATGCTGTTGAATTTTTTTTGAGAATTTTTGTGTGTTTATTTCTGAGAGAGGGGAAACCCTAATGGTGTAGTGGTTAAATGCTACAGCTGCTAACCAGATGGTTGGCAGTTCGAATCCACCAGGTGCTCCTTGGAAACTCCATGGGGCAGTTCTACTCTGTCCTATAGGGTCACTATGAGTCGGAATCGACTCGACGGCACTGGGTTTTGATTTTTTTTTTTTTTGGTTTTGTGAGAGATATTGGTCTGTATTTTCTTTTTTAGTAGTGTATTTGCCTGACTTTGGTATCAGGATTATGCTGGCTTCACAGAATGAATTCAGGAGTATCCCTTCCTATTCTATGTTCTGGAATAGTTTGAATAGTATTGATGTGAACTCTTCTCTGAATATTTGGTAGTATTCTCCAATAAAGCTGTCTGAGCTAGGGCTTTTTTTTTTCTTTTTGTGGTTGGGATTTTTTTTTTTTTTTTATGACCTCTTCAATTTCTTCTATTGTTATGGGTCTGTTTAGATTTTCTACCTGTTTGCGTTAGTTTGGATAGGTAGAATGTTTCTAGGAATTTGTCCGTTTCTTCTAGGTTTGCAAATTAGTTGGGGTAAAATTTTTCTTAATATTCTAATTCTTTTTTTTTTTTTTCTTTGGTTCTGTTGTAATGTCACTCATTTTTTATTTGGGTTATTGCATCTTCTTTTCTTTTGTCAATTTGGATGGCAGTTTGATGATTTTATTGATCTTTTGAAAGAACCATCTTCTATCTTGTTGATTTTTTTTTTTTTTTCTGTTTTCTGATTTGTTTATTTCTGGTGTAATCTTTATTATGTCCTTTCCTCTTGAGCTGCAGGCTTCTTCTGCTGCTTGTTTTCTTTTTGTTCCAATTGTAGGGCTAAGGTATAGATTTTGACCCTTTCTTCTTTTTTTGGTGTGTGCATTTATTCCTATAAACTGACCTCTAAATACTGATTTGCTGTGTCCCAAAGGTTTCCATATGTTGTGTTTCATTCTCATTTGATTCTAGAATTTTTTTTTATTTCATTTTTAATTCCATCTATTAACCAGTGACTTTTAAGCAAGGCGTTATTCAGATTTCATGTGTGTGATTTTTTTTTCCTTGTTCTTCCTGTTATTAATTTCTGGTTTTATAGTGCTGTGATTAGAAAAGATGATTTGTACCTTTTTGATATTTTTCAATTTATTGAGGCTTGCTTTGTAGCCTGAAAGGTGGTCTGTTCTGGAGAATGATCTATGTGTGTTGGAGAAGAACGTGTACTGTGCTGCTGATGGATGGAGTGCTCTGTACAGGTCTATGAGGTCAAGATGTGATCATGATGATTTGACCTTCTGTATCTTCGCTGAGCCTCTTTCTAGTTGTTCTGTCCATTGAAAATGATGTGTTAAAGTTTCCTACTACTTTTGTGGAGCTGTTTCTCTTTTCAACAGTGTTAGAGATTGTTTTATGCATTTTGGAGATCTGTCACTGGGTGTATATTTATTATAGTTATATTCTCTTGGTGAATTGAAATTTTAATCATTGTATAATGCCTTTCCTTGTCTTTTTTGGTGGATTTTGCCTTAATGTCTATTTTAGCAGAGCTTAATATTGACACTTCTGATGTGTTTTGGTTACTGTTTACCCGATATGTATATGTTTTCATATTTTGATTTTTAGCTTATTTATGTTTTTGTCTTAAATGTGTCTCTTGAAATGTGTCTCTTGTAGACAACATGGGTCCCTGGTGGCACAGTGGTTAAGAGCCATGGTATGCTACAGCTGTGAACCAAAAATGTTGGCAGTTCAAATGCACCAGCTGCTCCTTGGAAGCCCTGTGAAGCAGTTCTACTCAGTCCTATAGGGTTGCTATGAGTCAGAATTGACTCAATGGCAACAGGTTTGATTTGGTTTTTCTGGTAGACAACATATTGATGGGTCCTGTTTTTGTTTTTGCTTTTAAATCCATTCTGTTACTCTGTCTCTTGACTGGTGCATTTAACCCTTTCACATTCAGTGTGATTGACAGATATAAATTAACTGCTATCATTTTGTTGTGCTGCTTTTTGTGTGTTGACAGTTTCTTTGTTCCTCTTGCTTTCTGTGCTGAGTTCCTTTTGTTTATGGAGTTTCTTTTTCATTTACTTTTTTGTTGTTGATTTTAAGTTTACTGAGTCTTTATGATTTTCTTGTTTTTCATTTCATTCATTAATTTTCTTTGTGATTACCCTGAATATACCTTTATCTTCCTAAGCTTAAAACAGTCTGTTATGTCTTGACATCACTTTGATTCCCTCTCCATAGGGAGGTTCTGTAACTACACCATATTTCCCTCTTCTTATTTTGAAGTTGTCATCGTTTACACATTGACTTCTCTAGTTTTCTTTTTTTGGTCTCATAGCTTTATTTTATCTTTGAGGGCTCTTTATCTTTGTTGTTATCTGGGTGATGCTGTCATGGATCTTAATCTCAGGTCAGTGTCTGGTGGTGGTGTTTCTCTCTCTGTAGAACTCCCTTTAATATTTTTGTAAGGTTAGTCTTGTTTTTACAAGTTCCTTTAATTTCTGTTTATCCAGAAATGGGCTAGCTTCAGCACCACATTTGAGAGACAATTTTGCTGGACATAAAATTGTTGGTTGGCATTTTTTTTCTTTCAGAGTTATATATACCATCCCACTGTCTTCTTGCCAGCATGGTTTCAACTGAGAAATTAGAGCTTAGTCTTATTGGTTTCCCTTTGTAAGTGATGGATCATTTTTCCCAAGATACTCTCAGGTTTCTTTCTTTGTCTTTGCTTTTGGAAAGTTGATTATGATTGTCTTAGTGACTGTCTTTTGGGGTCTATCCTGTATAAGATTCATTGAACTTCTTGGGTGGATGTCTTCTCAACTTTCATGATATTAGGGAAGTTTTCTTCCAGCAAATCATCAAAAATTTGCTTTGTGCTTTATTTATTTCTCTATTTATTTTTATCTTCTGTTCTGGAGTTCCTATCATGTTTAAGTTTTTCCTTTTGATAGTTTCCCACATAACTCTTAGGCTTTCTTCATTTTTCTTCATTCTTTTTTCTGAATGTTAGTCAAACAAATTAGTATCAATGGATTTGTCCTCTGTTTTGTCCATCTCTCTTCCATTGATTCAATTCTATTCCTATATCCCTCCTTTAAGTTATCTATTTCTGAAAATTTTTGGTAATCTGGATTCCTAGTTGCTGTTTTTGTATGGCTTTTAGTTGTCTATTTTGTCATTTTGTTCTTGTATTCTTTTCCTGAATTCTTCTAGGGTTTTGTCTGTGTTTTCCTTGATCTGTTTGAGGGTTCTATATATAAGTCTTCCGAATTCCTTATCAGGTAGTCCCATTACCATTTCTTCCTCAGCAAGGTTTTCTGCCTCTTTGTTTTGGTCACTTGCTTGAGCCATCTTGTCCTGCTTCTTTTTTTTTTTTTTTTTAACTTTTATTAAGCTTCAAGTGAAGGTTTACAAATCCAATCAGTCTGTCACATATAAGTTTACATACATCTCACTCCCTACTCCCAGTTGCTCTCCCCTTCTTGAGTCAGCCCTTTCAGTCTCTCCTTTTGTGACAACTTTGCCAGCTTCTCTCTCTCTCTATCCTCTCATCCCCCCTCCAGACAAGAGTTGCCAACACAATCTCAAGTGTTCACCTGATATAATTAGCTCACTCTTCATCAGCGTCTCTCTCCCACCGGCTGACCAGTCCCTTTCATTTCTGATGAGTTGTCTTCGGGGATAGTTCCTGTCCTGTGCCAACAGAAGGTCTGGGGAGCATGGCCACCGGGATTATTCTAGTCTCAGTCAGACCATTAAGTTTGGTCTTTTTATGAGAATTTGGGGTCTGTATCCCACTGATCTCCTGCTCCCTCAGGGGTCCTCTGCTGTGCTCCCTGTCAGGGCAGTCATCGATTGTGGCCGGGCACCAACTAAATCTTCTGGTCTCAGGATGATGTAGGTCTCTGGTTCATGTGGCCCTTTCTGTCTCTTGGGCTCTTAGTTGTCGTGTGGCCTTGGTGTTCTTCATTTTCCTTTGCTCCAGGTGGGTTGAGACCAACTGATGCATCTTAGATGGCCGCTTGTTAGCATTTAAGACCCCGGACGCCACATTTCAAAGTGGGATGCAGAATGATTTCATAATAGAATTATTTTGCGAATTGACTTAGAAGTCCCCTCAAACCATGTTCCCCAGACCCCCGCCCTTGCTCCGCTGACCTTTGAAGCATTCATTTTATCCCGGAAACTTCTTTGCTTTTGCTCCAGTCCAATTGAGCTGACCTTCCATGTATTGAGTGTTGTCTTTCCCTTCACCTAAAGCATTTCTTATCTACTGATTAATCAATAAAAAACCCTCTCCCACCCTCCCTCCCTTCCTCCCTCATAACCACAAAAGTATGTGTTCTTCTCAGGTTTACTATTACTCAAGATCTTATAATAGTGGTCTTATACAATATTTGTCCTTTTGCCTCTGACTAATTTTGCTCAGCATAATGCCTTCCAGGTTCCTCCATGGTATGAAATGTTTCACAGATTCGTCACTGTTCTTTATCGATGCGTAGTATTCCATTGTGTGAATATACCACAATTTATTTACCCATTCATCCGTTGATGGACACCTTGGTTGCTTCCAACTTTTTGCTATTGTAAACAGAGCTGCAATAAACATGGGTGTGCATATATCTGTTTGTATGAAGGCTCTTATATCTCTAGGATATATTCCCAGGAGTGGGATTTCTGGGTTGTATGGTAGTTCTATTTCTAACTGTTTAAGATAACGCCAGATAGATTTCCAAAGTGGTTGTACCATTTTACATTCCCACCAGCAGTGTATAAGAGTTCCAATCTCTCCGCAGCCTCTCCAACATTTATTATTTTGTGTCTTTTGGATTAATGCCAGCCTTGTTGGTGTGAGATGGAATCTCATCGTAGTTTTAATTTGCATTTCTCTAATGGCTAATGGTCATGAGCATTTTCTCATGTATCTGTTGGCTGCCTGAATACCTTCTTTAGTGAAATGTGTGTTCATATCCTTTGCCCACTTCTTGATTGGGTTGTTTGTCTTTTTGTGGTTGAGTTTTGACAGAATCATGTAGATTTTAGAGATCAGGCGCTGGTCGGAGATGTCATAGCTGAATATTCTTTCCCAGTCTGTAGGTGGTCTTTTTACTCTTTTGGTGAAGTCTTTACATGAGCATAGGTGTTTGATTTTTAGGAGCTCCCAGTTATCGGGTTTCTCTTCAACATTTTTGGTAATGTTTTGTATTCTGTTTATGCCTTGTATTAGGGCTCCTAGTGTTGTCCCAATTTTTTTCTTCCATGATCTTTATCGTTTTAGTCTTTATATTTAGGTCTTTGATCCACTTGGAGTTAGTTTTTGTGCATGGTGTAAGGTATGGGTCCTGTTTCATTTTTTTGCAAATGAATATCCAGTTATGCCAGCACCATTTGTTAAAAAGGCTTTCTTTTCCCCAATTAATTGACACTGGTCCTTTGTCAAATATCAGCTGCTCATACGTAGATGGATCTATGTCTGGTTTCTCAATTCTGTTCCATTGGTCTATGTGCCTGTTGTTGTACCAGTACCAGGCTGTTTTGACTACTGTGGCTGTATAATAGGTTCTGAAATCAGATAAAGTGAGGCCTCCCACTTTCTTCTTCTTTTTCAGTAATGCTTTGCTTATCCGGGGCTTCTTTCCCTTCCATATGAAATTGGTGATTTGTTTCTCTATCCCTTTAAAATATGACATTGGAATTTGGATTGGAAGTGCGTTAAATGTATAGATGGCTTTTGGTAGAATAGACATTTTTACTATGTTAAGTCTTCCTATCCATGAGCAAGGTATGTTTTTCCACTTAAGTATGTCCTTTTGAATTTCTTGTAGTAGAGCTTTGTAGTTTTCTTTCTATGGGTCTTTTACATCCTTGGTAAGATTTATTCCTAAGTATCTTATCTTCTTGGGGGCTACTGTGAATGGTATTGATTTGGTTATTTCCTCTTCGGTGTTCTTTTTGTTGATGTAGAGGAATCCAAGTGATTTTTGTATGTTTATTTTATAACCTGAGACTCTGCCAAACTCTTCTATTAGTTTCAGTAGTTTTCTGGAGGATTCCTTAGGGTTTTCTGTGTATATAATCATGTCATCTGCAAATAGTGATAACTTTACTTCTTCCTTGCCAATCCGGATACCTTTTATTTCTTTGTCTAGCCTAATTGCCCTGGCTAGGACTTCCAGCACGATGTTGAATAAGAGCGGTGATAAAGGGCATCCTTGTCTGGTTCCCGTTCTCAAGGGAAATGCTTTCAGGTTCTCTCCATTTAGAGTGATATTGGCTGTTGGCTTTGCATAAAAAAAAAATTGCATAGATGCCCTTTATTATGTTGAGGAATTTTCCTTCCATTCCTATTTTGGTAAGAGTTTTTATCATAAATGGGTGTTGGACTTTGTCAAATGCCTTTTCTGCATCAATTGATAAGATCATGTGGTTTTTGTCTTTTGTTTTATTTATGTGATGGATTACATTAATGATTTTTCTGATGTTAAACCAGCCTTGCATACCTGGTATAAATCCCACTTGATCCGGGTGAATTATTTTTTTGATGTGTTGTTGGATTCTATTGGCTAGAATTTTGTTGAGGATTTTTGCATCTATGTTCATGAGGGATACAGGTCTATAATTTTCTTTTTTGTAATGTCTTTACCTGGTTTTGGTATCAGGGAGATGGTGGCTTCACAGAATGAATTGGGTAATATTCCGTCATTTTCTATGCTTTGGAATACCTTCAGAAGTAGTGGTGTTAACTCTTCTCTGAAAGTGTGGTAGAACTCTGCAGTGAAGCCGTCCGGGCCAGGGCTTTTTTTTGTTGGGAGTCTTTTGATTACCGTTTCAATCTCTTTTTTTGTTATGGGTCTATTTAGTTGTTCTACTTCTGAATGTGTTAGTTTAGGTAGGTAGTGTTTTTCCAGGAATTCATCCATTTCTTCTAGGTTTTCAAATTTGTTAGAGTACAATTTTTCATAATAATCTGAAATGATTCTTTTAATTTCATTTGGTTCTGTTGTGATGTGGTCCTTCTCGTTTCTTATTCAGGTTATTTGTTTCCTTTCCTGTATTTCTTTAGTCAGTCTAGCCAATGGTTTATCAATTTTGTTAATTCTTTCAAAGAACCAGCTTTTGGCTTTGTTAATTCTTTCAATTGTTTTTCTGTTCTCTAATTCATTTAGTTCAGCTCTAATTTTTATTATTTGTTTTCTTCTGGTGCCTGATGGATTCTTTTGTTGCTCACTTTCTATTTGTACAAGTTGTAGGGACAGTTCTCTGATTTTGGCTCTTTCTTCTTTTTGTATGTGTGCATTTATCGATATAAATTGGCCTCTGAGCACTGCTTTTGCTGTGTCCCAGAGGTTTTGATAGGAAGTATTTTCATTCTCGTTGCTTTCTAAGAATTTCCTTATTCCCTCCTTGATGTCTCCTATAACCCAGTCTTTTTTCAGGAGGGTATTGTTCGTTTTCCAAATATTTGATTTCTTTTCCCTAGTTTTTCTGTTATTGATCTCTAGTTTTATTGCCTTGTGGTCTGAGAAGATGCTTTGTAATATTTCGATGTTTTGGACTCTGCAAAGGTTTGTTTTATGACCTAATATGTGGTCTATTCTAGAGAATGTTCCATGTGCGCTAGAAAAAAAAGTATATTTTACAGCAGTTGGGTGGAGAGTTCTGTATAAGTCAATGAGGTCAAGTTGGTTGATTGTTGTAATTAGATCTTCGGTGTCTCTATTGAGCTTCTTACTGGATGTCCTGTCCTTCTCCGAAAGTGGTGTGTTGAAGTCTCCTACTATATATGTGGAGGTGTCTATCTCACTTTTCAATTTTGTTAAAATTTGATTTATGTATCTTGCAGCCCTGTCATTAGGTGCATAAATATTTAATATGGTTATGTCTTCCTGATCAATTGTCCCTTTTATCATTATATAGTGTCCTTCTTTATCCTTTGTGGTGGATTTAAGTCTAAAGTCTATTTTGTCAGAAATTAATATTGCTACTCCTCTTCTTTTTTGCTTATTGTTTGCTTGATATATTTTTTTCCATCCTTTGAGTTTTTGTTTGTTTGTGTCTCTAAGTCTAAGGTGTGTCTCTTGTAGGCAGCATATAGATGGATCGTGTTTCTTTATCCAGTCCGTGACTCTCTGTCTCTTTATTGGTGCATTTAGTCCATTTACATTCAGCGTAATTATAGATAAATAAGTTTTTAGTGCTGTCATTTTGATGCCTTTTTATGTGTGTTGTTGACAATTTCATTTTTCCACGTACTTTTTTGTGCTGAGGCGTTTTTCTTAGTAAATTGTGAGATCCTCATTTTCATAGTGTTTGACTTTATGTTAGTTGAGTCGTTACGTTTTTCTTGGCTTTTATCTTGAGTTACAGAATTGTTATACCTTTTTGTGGTTACCTTATTATTTACCCCTATTTTTCTAAGTAAAAACCTAACTTGTATTGTTCTATATCGCCTTGTATCACTCTCCATATGGCAGTTCAATGCCTCCGGTATTTAGTCCCTCTTTTTGATTATTGTGATCTTTTACCTATTGACTTCCATGATTCCCTGTTATGTGTATTTTTTTTTTAATTAATCTTAATTTGTTTGTTTTTGTGATTTCCCTATTTGAGTTGATATCAGGACGTTCTGTTTTGTGAGCTTGTGTTGTGCTGATATCTGATATTATTGGTTCTCTGACCAAACAATATCCTTTAGTATTTCTTGTAGCTTTGGTTTGGTTTTTGCAAATTCTCTAAACTTGTGTTTATCTGTAAATATCTTAATTTTGCCTTCATATTTCAGAGAGAGTTTTGCTGGATATATGATCCTTGGCTGGCAGTTGTTCTCCTTCAGTGTTCTGTATATGTCGTCCCATACCCTTCTTGCCTGCATGGTTTCTGCTGAGTAGTCTGAACTTATTCTTATTGATTCTCCCTTGAAGGAAACCTTTCTTTTCTCCCTGGCTGCTTTTAAAATTTTCTGTTTATCTTTGGTTTTGGCAAGTTTGATGATAATATGTCTTGGTGTTTTTCTTTTTGGATCAATCTTAAATGGGGTTCGATGAGCATCTTGGATAGATATCCTTTCATCTTTCATGATGTCAGGGAAGTTTTCTGTCAGGATTTCTTCAACTATTTTCTCTGTGTTTTCTGTTATCCCTCCTTGTTCTGGGACTCCAATCACCTGCAGATTATCCTTCTTGATAGAGTCCCACATGATTCTTAGGGTTTCTTCATTTTTTTTAATTCTTTTATCTGATTTTTTTTCAGCTATGTTGGTGTTGATTCCCTGGTCCTCCAGATGTCCCAGTCTGCATTCTAATTGCTCGAGTCTGCTCCTCTGACTTCCTAGTGCATTGTCTAATTCTGTAATTTTATTGTTAATCTTTTGGATTTCTACATGCTGTCTCTCTATGGATTCTTGCAACTTATTAATTTTTCCACTATGTTCTTGAATAATCTTTTTGAGTTCTTCAACAGTTTTATCAGTGTGTTCCTTGGCTTTTTCTGCAGTTTGCCTTATTTCATTTGTGATGTCTTGAAGCATTCTGTAAATTAGTTTTTTATGTTCTGTATCTGATAATTCCAGGATTGTATCTTCGTTTGGGAAAGATTTTGATTCTTTTGTTTGGGGGGTTGGAGAAGCTGTCATGGTCTGCTTCTTTAAGTGGTTTGATATGGATTGTTGTCTCCGAGCCATCACTGGGAAACTAGTTTTTCCAGAAAATCCGTTAAAAAAAAAATGCAGTCAGACCCCTATCAGAGTTCTCCCTCTGGCTCAGGCTATTCGGATGTTAATGAAGCCGCCTGGGGAGGGTGGGGGAGGGAACAGAGAGATAGGAGAGTAGCACCTCAGAATATAGCCATAGTTGCTTTTCTTGCTTGGAATGACTATTATATCTGATATTCCCGCTAGGCGCGTCGCCTATGTGTGCTGGCTGTGTGGAGATTGCCCCCGGTGGGTCTGGCCCGCTGGATTCACGGTCAGATCCTCCGCTTCCAGCCCCATGCCCAGCGTCAAGGCTCTCCTACTGGGACGGTGCACTCTCGACTCCAAAATCAGTCGTTGCCTCCTGGGGACTTCTCGTCCCTCCAGCCGCGTTGCTGTGCCGCACCCGAGAACCAGTTGGGCCACCTCCTGGGGTTAGTTCAGGTGGGTGGAGCAGCTCCCCGTGCTTGTGCCATGATCGAGTGTCCTGGCTGGGACGCTGTTCTCCCCGTTCCAATACCAGTCGCTGCCTCCCGGGGACTTCTCCTACCGGCTGCGTCCCATGCCGCCCGTGCGACCCAACTGGGCCCCCTCCCGGGGTTAGTTCAGGGGGGTGGAGCAGCTCTCCGTGTTTATGCTGTACCTGCGTCCAGTCCAAATCCCGGCGGGATGGTTCCCCGGCTGGGACGCTGCTCTCCCCGTCCCAAGACCAGTCGCTGCCTCCCGGGGACTTCTCCCACCGGCTGCGTCCCATGCCGCCCGCGGAACCGGCTGGTCCCTCTCCCGGTGTCGGTTCAGGGGGGTGGAGCAGCTCTCTGTGCTTGTGCCGTACCTGACTGGTACGCTGGCTCCAGGCTCTGAAAACAATCACTGCTTCCCCGTATTAGTTTGTTCTCCGTCTCTAAATCTGTGTTTGTTGTTCAGGGTTCGTAGATTGTTATGTATGTGATCGATTCACTTGTTTTTCCGTGTCTTTGTTGTAAGAGGGATCCGAGTTAGCGTCTGCCTAGTCCGCCATCTTGGCTCCTCCCCCTTGTCCTGTTTCTTTTTATGATTTCATATTGTCTGCTGTCTCTGAGTCATTAAGGTGTTTATTTATTTATGATTATTTGTTTTGTTTTGTTTTGATATATTGATACAGGCTGGTAAGCATATTTCACTGATCGCTCTTCTGGCAGCACAGGAGTGTTCACCACCTGGCTCCAGGTAAGTGTGGCTGAAGCAGGCAAGGAGAGACCAAGTCGTCATTCACTGTGCATACGAGATGGCTGAGGGTGTGCTGGGCAGGAGCTGGACACTTTCTGTCATAAGTCCAGCAATACAGAAATGCTTATAGTAGTGGAGATCCTCTCTCAGCTCATTTGGTGAGGCAGCGGGTAAAGGGTGGGGCAGGTGGTAGGGAGCATAGTGGTGCTCTCTCTGCCTGCTCCGAGGGGCAAAAGATGAAGAGCAGGGCTGAGTGTTCATACAGGCAGCACTCTCTTTCTGTTGCTCACCATGTGGGCAGGGGGTGGTGGGTGGGGCTGGGTGGGTAGGAGAAGGGGAGCATTCATACTATGGTCCCTGGTGATCAAGGTAGCAGGGATGGGGGGGTGTTAGTACCACTAATCACTGAGAGGGAAAGTGTGCTCCTTTAGTCACCAGGTAAGGATTCCTTGGCGCTTCTTGTTGGGTGCAGCCAGTAATCAGGAACTAGCCCTGACCAGGTACAAGGAAGGGGCAGATGTCTGGTCATTTGGGGGGCCTCCTGTTGTCTCTCTATTGTTCTATTACTCTGTGAATGCCACCACCCTAATGGTTGAGACCGCCACTGGAGGGTTTCCCTGTCTCTGGATGCTGGCTCCCTCCCTGAAGGCTCCTGAAGCTTTTGCTGTCTTTCTTGTACTTTCCCTCCTTAGCTCCAGCTCATGTTCTGCCCACCCTACTTCACTGTGGGTGTACCTACACCGTTTCTCTATCTCTTATTGGGAGTTTTGTGAAGTTGTCTTTCTGTGCTCCTCACCTGAGATTGCTTCTGGCTTTGCCTCAAGATGGTCACAGTGGACCAGGTTGGTTGAAAGGGTATTTCTGCTCCATTTATCTGCTCTTTCACAGTTTTCATTGAGCTAATTCTTCCAATCAGTATTTAACCTAATACTCTATCTTTTCATTTGATGAACAGAGTTCCAGGATTGTCATCTGTAACTGTTTCACTTGGTTTCCTGAGTCTTTGCTGTAGAGGATGGTACTGTGTGTCTGACTAAACCACCATCTTGTCTCCTTCACTTTCTTTTTCTTGTACTCTGTTGCGAGCCTTGGAAAACCTATGGGCAGTTCTACCCTGTCCTATATAGGGTTCTATGAGTTGGAATTGACTTGATGGCAACAGGTAAAGTTTTTATTATTATTTTTAATTGGAACCTGAGCATAGTGAATTTTGAGTGCTAAATATTTGTATTTAATTATTTGACTTTGTTTTCACACAGTTAGATTATTTATGCATAATATTCATTCTTTTGAGACTTGTTGCTTAAGCTTTGTTTGGGTGTTCATAGAGTAGCCTTTAACCCGGGGAGAGTTTGCCCCACTACTGTGGTAAGATCCTCAGAAGCTATTCAGTATTCTATGTATTCAACAAGGTCTCTTCACTTTGGCTGGTAAGAACATGACTGTTTCCTGCCCTTTTTGAACTCGGGGAATTTTTTGGTTAAACCCCTAGCTAGTTGTATTTTCCCCAAATTATTTTTTGCACACCCTTGTAGGGTCTCACCATATGCACACACATATTAACCCTCAGCCAGTGATTCAAGGGGATGGCAACACAGATTATCAGGACTTTTCTCTGCATGACTTCCGCTGCTCCAGTACTGAGGATGAATACTATGTAAGTCATAGCCCCTCCAAACTCCAAATTGTGCCTTCTTATCTCAACCAGAATAAGGGTCTGTATTCAGTTATATAAAACCAGTACCACAGTTTGAAATTGGCTCCAGTCAGAAAGCCAGTACAATTATAAGCCTTCCTTAATTTGTTTCTCTTCTCTCACTGATCAGTTCGGTGCTCCTTGTTGTCCAATGTCTAAAAACATTTATTTTATATATGTAGTCCAGCTTTCTTGTTTGCAGATAATGAGTAAATTTTGATCTTGTTGCTTTCTCTTATCTGGAAGCAGAAGTTCTGTAACTGCTTATTCAATACCTATCTTCCATATTAGACAGATGCAATCTATAACCTTATGTGTGTTATTACCTTTGTTGCATCCATTTCTCTAACTAACAATTCTTGGGATCAAATTGTTTAATTAATTATTAACTTACTTTAAAAAATAATTTTAAACTAATTAAGTAACAAAAGTGTAAACAAGTATGCTGATATTGGATGTTGTCTTGAATAATTTTGATAACTTTACTAAAGCAGGAGACAAAAAAAATTATGCTGAGCATGGTGATGGTGAGCAGAGATTTTGGTTGTTGTTATTGAGGGCTTAAATAAATAAATGGTTTTATATAGCCTCTTTTTTTCATAGTTGGGAATTGATATTGTAGATACATTAAAAAGTCAAAGAAAAAATTCAACGTTAAAAAAAGCGTCTTAGCTGGGATTTCATTTTTTGACTATAACAAACACAAATTTATTCTCTCATAGTTTAGGAGGCTAGAAGTCCGAATTTAGGGTGTGGCTCTAGGAGAAAGTCCTTCTTTGTCTATTTCAGCTTTTGTTGCTGCGTACTGTTGAGTCCATAGAGAGTCTATATGGCAGAGGAGAACTGCCCCACAGGGTTTTCTAGGCTGCGATATTTACAGGAACAGATCGCCAGGTCTTTTCTCCCACAGAGTTGCTGGTGGGCTCCAACCACCGACCTTTCGCTTAGCAGCTGAGCATTTAACCACTGCACCAGCAGGGCTCCTTATTTTAGCTTCTCATAGTTGGCAATGTTTGGAGTTCTTGGGCTTGTGGATTCATCAAAGCAGAGATTTTGGAACACTGGTATGCATATTATAGCATCCCTTGAGGGTACAGATGGCTAATGAGCTTGGATCATTGAACTATAGGCTCTAGATACCCACAGGTACATCAGAAGAAAGGACTGTCCATCTACTCCTGAAAAAATCAGCCATTGAAAATTGTATGGCACACAGTTCTATTGTGACACACATGAGGTCATCATGAGTTGAATCAACTTTACAACTGTTTTTGTTTTTTGTGTGTGTGTTATTAAAATAACTGACTGGAGTCATTGCAGGGCATACAGAAAGACAAGTGAATAGAGTGATATATCAATAATGTGAAAAACCAGAATAACCCAGTCAAGAATCCTCAAGGTGTTATTATTATTTCTGTTAGTTTCAATTGAAATATTAACTTAAAGGGAAAAAAAGGCATTGGTGTAACTAATGAAAGTTTCTTTGCCTTTTTAAGGGAGACAAGATCAAAGAAACTGTCCAATAGCTCATTACTTAGAAGATCTAAAAAAAAAAAAAAACTAAACGCGTCTAAATTTTTTAGAAATCCCCATTCTAAAGAGCAGTTAAAAATGATCTTCTGGGCAGCCAGAGACAAGTAAGCTTATAGACCAAACTACTTCAATATACAATAAGAGAAGCCCAACAAAATTAAGAGTAATAATCAGAACAGATCTCTAGCGGTCAATCAAATCTCTGTAACATTGGTTTTTGCCACAACATAAACCCTAGTGGCGTAGTGGTTAAGACCTATGGCTTCCAACCAAAAGGTGGGCAGTTTGAGTCCCCCAGGTGCTCCCTGGAAACCCTATGTCACTATGAGTCAGAATTGACTCGATTGCAGCGGGGTTTTTTTTGTTGTTGTTGTTAAACCTTCTCTGATCTCCCAAACACTCTCTGAAAATAAAGAGGAGTGTTCAGAGCAAGGAGAACATATATTAATCTTTGCCTAGTCTCTTGATTTCATGTAACTGACTGATGCAGCTTTCTGCCCATAATGCTTTACCCTATTAATTTTCAGCAAAGATACTGATTGCCTGTTCTAGTAAGATTCTTTGATTCTCATAAGTATTTCTTGAAAACTTACTATGTGCCAGATAGAAGTCCCCCAAAGAGAAAGCTCCAAGTGAATTGTGACTTACTTTTCAAATAAATGCCCATTTTGGTTTAAGAGCTAACAGGTTACTAAGGTCTTTGATGCCATACTGCATTGCCTCAGGGAAGTGAGTCAGACTGTTACTTTTTGCTTTAAGCTTTTCCTTTAATTTGCTGAATGGTTAAAACTTATTATTAGGGGGACCCACAAGCTGAATATTAAAGCAATTAAGACAGTATACAGAAATCTAGGTAAATAATAATAAAAATAATAATGATGACAATAATAATATACATATATTGACTTTTCATTTTTGATGATTTAATAAAATGGTAAACAACTTTAGAAGTATTTAATAGCATCTAAATAGCTTGAAGCGCATCTAAATAGCCGGAAGCTAATTTAGACGCTGAGATATGGTACAGATTTATTTTTCTCATTTTCTCCAAATGAGTCTAAGCCTTTGATAACACTTATATTGTTTAAATTATAGTTTCTATTTTCATATATTCCATAGAATATGCTATAATTATTCAACCATTTATCCAAGACTGATCACTTGGGAAGATTACACAGAAATGTTAGCACATAGATTTAATTCTACTTAAAATTTGAAGTACTCAAGACAAGGGTTCAATTTCATAGGATGTTGGTTTTCAATGAGTACTTATTGAATGAATGAACGAATAAGTGAATTCATAAATACATATTTGTTGAGTGTCTTCAATATGCCAGACATTGCATTGAAGACAATTAATTAAAGATTTGTTGAGGATGTTTTCTGCCACAGGTGCTGTGCAACGTATTATGGTAGACAACTTTCTGATGAACAGAAGAGCTTAAATAATTTCAAAACCTATATTAAAATAAAGGAGGGTCATTTCATCTAACAAACTAAAACACATTCCTTTTAGGGTGAAAACATAATTCAAATAGAAAAAAATTAATACATCCTTAAATTTCTACAGAATGGAAAAAATTATTTTCTTAAACATAATAGAAAAATTCTTGAAGAAAAATTTAAGTTGAGTTGAAAACAAACGTGATTTGAAATTCTATACATTAAAAAATAAAATTTGAAAGAGATGAGGGAAAATTTGCAGCTGCTATAATAGAGACATAGTGTCCTTACTAATTAATTAACTTACAAAAATCAGTGTGATAACACTAAAGCTTGTGTAGATACATTTTCAAATAGCCTGAACATAAAATTAAAGCAAAAATGCAAGCAATAAGTAAATGTACGTTGTTGTTAGGTGCCGTCGAGTCGGTTCTGACTCAGAACAACCCTATGCACAACAGAACTAAACACTGCCCGGCCCTGTGCCATCCTCACAATCATTGTTATACTTGAGTTCATTGTTGCAGGCACTGTGTCAATCCACTTCGTTGAAGAACTTCCTCTTTTCTGCTGACCCTGTACTCTGCCAAGCATGATGTCCTTCTCCAGGGACTGATCCCTCCTGACAAGAAGTCCAAAGTATGTAAAATGCAGTCTTGCCAATCTTGCCTCTAAGGAGCATTCTGGCCACACTTCTTCCAAGATAGATTTGTTCGTTCTTTTGGCAGTCCATGGTATATTCAATATTCTTCGCCAACACCACAATTCAAAGGCGTCAGCTCTTCTTCGGTCTTCCTTATTTACTGTCCAGCTTTCACATGCATATGATGTGATTGAAAATACGATGGCTTCGGTCAGGTGCACCTTAGCCTTCAGGGTGGATCTTTGCTCTTCAACACTTTGAAGAGGTCCTTTGCAGCAGATTTGCCCAACGCAATACGTCTTTTGATTTCTTGACTGCTGCTTCCATGGCTGTTGATTGTGGATCCAAGTAAAATGAAACCCTTGACAACCTCAATCTTTTCTTCATTTATCATGATGTTACTCAATGGTCCAGTTGTGAGGATTTTTGTTTTCTTTATGTTGAGGTGCAATCCATACTGAAGGCTGTGGTCTTTGATCTCCATTAATAAGTGCTTCAAGTCCTCTTCACTTTCAGCAAGCAAGGTTGTGTCATCTGCATAATGCAGGTTGTTAGTAAGTCTTCCTCCAATGCTGATGCCCCATTCTTCTTCATATAGTCCAGCTTCTTATATTATTTGTTCAGCATACAGATTTAAAAAAAAAAAAAACAGTGCCACCCTATAGGACAGAGTAGAACTGCCCCATAGAGTTTCCAAGGAGCGCCTGGCGGATTTGAACTGCCGAAACAGATTAAATAGGTATGGTGAAAGAATAAAACCATGACGCACACCTTTCCTGACTTTAAACCAATCAGTACGCCCTTGTTCTGTCCAAACAACTGCCTCTTGATCTATCTAAAGGTTCCTCATGGGCACAATTAAGTCTTCTGGAATTCCCATTCTTCACAGTGTTATCCATAGTTTGTTATGATCCACACAGTCGAATGCCTTTGAATAGTCAATAAAACATGAGTAATCATCCTTCTGGTATTCTCTGCTTTCAGCCAGCATCCATCAGACATCAGCAGTGATATCCGTGGTTCCATGTCCTCTTCTGAAACTGGCCTGAATTTCTGGCAGTTCCCTGTCGATATACTGCTGCAGCTGTTTTTGAATGATCTTCAGCAGAATTTTGCTTTTGTGTGATATTAATGATATTGTTCTATAATTTCCACATTCAGTTGGATCACCTTTATTGGGAATAGGCATAAATATGGATCTCTTCCAGTCAGTTGGCCAGGAAGCTGTCTTTCATATTTCTTGGCATAGATGAGTGAGCACCTCCAGCGCGGCATCTGTTTGCTGAAACATCTCAAATGATATTCCATCAATTCCTGGAGGTTTGTTTTAGGCCAATGCCTTCAGAACAGCTTGGACTTCTTCCTTCAGTACCATCGGTTCCTCATCATATGCAACCTCTTGAAATGGTTGAATATCGACTAATTCTTTTTGGTATAATGACTCTGTGTATTCCTTCTTTTTTTTTTTTTTTTTTTTTGATGCTTCCTGCATCGTTTAATATTCTCCCCATGGAATCCTTCACTATTGCAACTTGATGCTTGAATTTTTTCTTCAGTTCTTTCAGCTTGAGAAACGCCGAGCATGTTCTTCCCTTTTGGTTTTCCATCTCCACCTCTTTGCACATGTCATTATAATACTTTACTTTGTCTTCTTTAGAGGCCCTTTGAAATCTTCTATTCAGTTCTTTTATCCCATCAATTCTTCCTTTTGCTTTAGCTGCTCAATGTTCGAGAGGAAGTTCCAGAGTCTCCTTTGACATCCATCTTGGCCTTTTCTTTCTTTCCTGTCTTTTCAGTGACCTCTTGCTTTCTTCATGGATGATGTCTTTGATGTCATTCCACAACTCACCTGGTCTTCGGTCACTAGTGTTCAATGCATCAAACCTATTCTTCAGATGGTCTCTAAGTTCAGGTGGGATATACTCAAGGTCATATTTTGGCTCTCGTGGACTTGCTCTGATTTTCTTCACTTTCACCTTGAACTTGCATATGAGCTACTGATGGTCTGTTCCACAGTTGGCCCCTGGCCTTGTTCTGACTGGTGATATTGAGCTTTTCCATTGTCTCTTTCCACAGATGTAGTCAATTTGATTTCTGTGTGTCCCATCTGGCAAGGTCCATGTGTATAGTTGCCATTTATGTTGGTGAAAGAAGGTATTTGCAATGAAGAAGTCATTGGTCTTGGAAAATTCTATCATTCTATCTCCGGCGTTGTTTCTATCACCAAGGCCATATTTTCCAACTACTGACCCTTCTTCTTTGTTTCCAACTTTCGCTTTCCAATCGCCAGTAATTATCAATGCATCTTGATTGTATGTTCAATCAATTTCAGACTGCAGCAGTTGATAAAAATCTTCACTTTCTTTATCTTTGGCCCTAGTGGTTGGTGAGTAAATTTGAATAATAGTCGTATTAACTGGTCTTCCTTGTAGGCATATGGATATTATCCTATCACTGACAGCGCTGTACTTCAGGATAGATCTAGAAACATTCTTTTTGATGATGAATGCAACACCATTCCTCTTCAAGTTGTCATTCCCAGCATAGTAGCCTATATGATTGTCCGATTCAAAATGGCCAATACCAGTCCATTTCAGCTCACTAATGCCTAGGATATCGATGTTTATGTGTTCCATTTCATTTTCGACGATTTCCAATTTTCCTAGATTCATACTTGTACATTCCAGGTTCTCTGCTTATTAATGGATGTTTGCAGCTGTTTCTTCTCATTTTGAGTCATGCCACATCAGCAAATGAAGGTACCGAAAGCTTTACTCCATCCACGCCATTAAGGTCGACTCTACTTTGAGGAGACAGCTCTTCCCCAGTCATCTTTTGAGTGCCTTCCAACCTGGGGGGCTCATCTTCCAGCACTATATCAGACAATATTCTGCTGCTATTCATAAGGTTTTCACTAGCTAACACTTTTCAGAAGCAGACTGCCGGGTCCTTCTTCCTAGTCTGCCTTAGTCTGGAAGCTCAGCTGAAACCTGTCCTCCATGGGTGACCCTGATGGTATCTGAATACCGGTGGCATAACTTCCAGCATCACAGCAATACGCAAGCCCCCACAGTACGACAAACTGACAGACACGTGGGAGAAGTAAACATATGGGGAATTTTTAACCTAACATAAAATATGTAAATTAGACAATAATAAATTTATTTTCATCAATAGCAAACTGTTGAAGGAAAACAAGGTTACATGCCCAATGCTACCAAATGTGTGACAAAATCTGAGGCATTTACAATACAACTGAGAGTGTAAGTTATTAAATTTTACTAAGAAATTTTGCCTTTAGAGTAAAAAAAAACCCCTAATATTATCATTTGATTCTATAATATCACTTTTATGACTATTACTAGAAAATGATTTCTAAATTATAATTTATAAATTATTAGCAATATTATTCATGATTATAATAAATAGAAAATACAATGCAATTAGAAAGATAAGAATGACTAAGGAAATCTTGTTACCTCCACATGAGGAACTGTCTAGAGACTCATCGATCACGATGTTAAGAACTTGAGTTTCAGCATCAGATTTCCTTCATTTAATCCACAACTCTACATTTAACTATTAACCTGATTTTATGCATTTTTTTAAAAAAAATTCTGAACCGCAGCTTATTCATTTTTCAAATATGGCTACATATAGTATACACCTCATAGCATTATAGCAAAGATACACACGCAGACACACATACATACACATTCATGCATGCATACATATATACAATTGTATGTACATTTGCCCAGATATTTATGTAACTTCATGGATTTGAAGATAAAGTCTTTTTACCTATATCCTTCTCATAACACTCATCGTATTTCAGAAAATAAACACATTTTTTACGATTTTACTCTATGCCAGGTGCTCAGGACTCAAATATGAATAAGAGGCCTTACTTCTCCTTAAGGGGAAGCCTGTTTGAAAACATATAATCAGGGAAAGGGTACATTTCTGTCAACAAGATTTGGTGAGGGCTTGGGGTGAAGGGGCCAATTTTCTCAGAGAATGTTATTCTATCGATGCATAGGCTTTTTTTTTTCTTAACCTATATAAAACTTAATTTTCAAACCCTGTTATAAAAAATAACTATTCTTAATTAGTTTAGGAGTTATGGTAGATTATCCACAGAAAGATTAATTACATACTTTCCAGTGAAGTATTATCAACCATAAGTTTAAAGTTGGACCAGATGCATTTCAGCCCTGAAAACTCATTAACCATCTGACCATGTTGCACATATGGTAACGAAGTGAAGAATGTATCCAGTCAAACACACATAAACACTTCTTCATCATCATTGGACAACCACATCTGAAAGTATGCCAGTAATCTTTCTCTTTCTGATACTTACAAATATCTTGTTAAGGAACAGAGAAGCTAGCAAAGAGGAGGTTTCAAATAGCAAATTCGTAAACCTACTCTAAGTATGTACAAGTCAGAACTGCTAGTTTCTAGTCTGCTTTTGTTTCAAAATTCAGCATTTCTATCTCTTAATCTCAAATTTAAAATGAAGTTTGTGCTGGAAGAGTGAAACTGTGTTGGAAATGGACGTTTTCTATACGGGAAATCTCATCTGTAATTATTTCATTGGTGAAAATGTTAAATTACTTCGCTGATCTTGCTATTGGTTTCCAAGAGGAACTGCCTTCTCCCCTACTGCACAGGCAGGCAACAAGCTTCAGCCATATCTGAAGTCTCCTTCTCAGGCTTGTTCTCAACACAATACCACCACTGTCAAAGTAAACATTTTGGGCAGCAATTCCTCTGATCACAAGATGGCATCCAGCCTCAGCACCATGAAAGATGTGATAGATGAGGCACTTCAAAGAAAAGTATTTGACAGATCTGGGTAAACCACCAGAAGATATTTGTCCACATGTGAGACTATAATCTAAAGGTACATACACACTTCCAGGCTGTCAATTCATCAGATTGATGCCATTATTACTAAAACAGTAGTCATGAAAAGAGTTCACTTTTTGGTTGTTCTTTCTGTTTCTTGATTCTTTTATTATTATTATTTGGCTGAATTTCTTTCCTTGATAGTTAAGTTCACATACATAGCAAACACTACCATTAAGCTTGATTGTTTTTTTTTTTCTTTATTCTTTTTTTATTTTACTAATCAAAAAGAAGTTTAAGAAAGAACACAAACAGCTCATGTCTTTCTTTGAATTTGGGTACTCCTTTTCAGTTCCGTCCATATTGGGAAAGGAGGAGACTACCTTACAGTGTGATTCTTGAAAATGTAGACATTGCTTCATTAATTTTAAAATTTAATTTAAAAATGTAATGGTGCAGCAACTGTCTTTTGATGTGAGTGGACAGTTTTGTTTTGTACATGTTCACAGGTACAGATAGGTCAGGATCTGTGGGACAGATAATTGATTATTTTCCTCCCTATGAATATGGATAAGTAAATGACAATTTGACTTATTATTGCTTCTACTTTTGAAATGTAATGAATAGGACTGATAATCTCCAAATTTCTAAATATGTACACTAAATTGCATGATTTGGAAAAAAAATTAAAACAACCTGAATTTTTGTCTTCTTTTTTAATGGGTATTTTAGAATAATTGTTACTTATTTGCTGATTGTGGCTGTTTATTTTCATCCAAAAACTATAAATAGCCTGTGAGTCATGTTGTTAAAATAAGATATTGGAGAGAAAAGGGACAATATATTCTGCATAAAATGCACAAGGCAAAATTCATAAACTTTAATCCTTTAAACATGTCGTTATTAATTTTCCTTTATATTCAATTTCATTGCCATATGTCTTTATTAAGCTAGTAATAAAAGGTTGAAGTTTACCCAAGATTTATAGACTCAAGGGAATTAAAAAAAAAAGTGATAGGGATTAGGCAGGGAATGTAGCATCATTTAATTTAATTTAATCACTTTAAGAAAATATTGAGGAGATGTTATTTCATGTTGCAGACAACTTTTAAAGTTTCATATCATATAGATAGGCTTGATAACACACATGACTTAAGTTCTTACCTGTAGAGGTTGTAGATCTTTAATTAAATAGAAAAAGAGAGAGAGAGAGAGATAGGAGTAAATAAGTATTCACTAAAGAAAAGAATGTTTATTAATGGATATTTGCAGCTGTTTCTTCTCATTTTGAGTCCTGCCACATCAGCAACATCCATTAATAATTGGAACCTGGAATGTACAAGTATGAATCTAGGAAAATTAGAAATCATCAGAAATGAAATGGAATGCATAAACATCGATATCCTAGTCATTAGTGATCTGAAACGGTCATTTTGAATCAGACAATCATATAGGCTACCATGCTGGGAATGACACCTTGAAGAGGAATGGTGTTGCATTCATCATCAAAAAGAATGTTTCTAGATCCATCCTGAAGTACAACGCTGTCAGTGATGGGATAATATCCATACACCTACAAGGAAGACCAGTTAATACGACTATTATTCAAATTTACGCACCAACCAGCTAAAGTAAAAGGAAGAACTGATGAAGTAAAAGAACTGAACAAAAGATTTCAAAGGACCTCTCGAGAAGACAAAGTAAAGTATTATAATGACATATGCAAAGAGCTGGAGATGGAAAACCAAAAGGGAAGAACACACTTGGTGTTTCTCAAGCTGAAAGAACTGAAGAAAAAACCCAACCCTCGAGCTGCAATAGTGAAGAATTCTATGGGGAAAATATTAAACGACACAGGAAGCATCAAAAGAAGATGGAGGGAATACACAGAGTCATTACACCAAAAAGAATTAGTCGATGCTCAGCCATTTGAAAAAGTAGCACATGACCAGGAACCGATGGTACTGAAGGAAGAAGTCCAAGCTGCTCTGAAGGCATTGGTGAAAAACAAGGCTCCAGTAAAGGATGGAATATCAATTGAGGTGTTTCAACAAACGGATGCAGCACTGGAGGTGCTCACTTATCTATGCCAAGAAATATGAAAGACAGCTTCCTGGCCAACTGACTGGAAAGGATCCACATTTATGCCTATTCCAAAGACAGATGATCCAACCAAATGTGGAAATTATAGAACAATCTCATTAATATCACATGCAAGCAAAATTTTGCTGAAGATCATTCAAAAATGGCTGCAGCAGTATATTGACAGGGAACTGCCAGAAATTCAGGCCGGTTTCAGGAGGAGGACATGGAACCATGGATATCATTGCTGATGTCTGATGGATCCTGGCTGAAAGCAGAGAACCAGAAGGATGTTTACTTGTGTTTTATTGACTATTCAAAGGCATTCGACTGTGTGGATCATAACAAATTATGGATAACATTGCGAAGAATGGGAATCCCAGAAAACTTAATTGTGCTCATGAGGAACCTTTAGATAGATCAAGAGGCAGTTGTTCGGACAGAACAAGGGCATACTGATTGGTTTAAAGTCAGGAAAGGTGTGTGTCACGGTTTTATTCTTTCACCATACCTGTTCAATCTGTACACTGAGCAAATAATACGAGAAGCTGGACTATATGAAGAATGGGGTATCAGGATTGGAGGAAGACTCATTAACAACCTGTGCTATGCAGAAGACACAACCTTGCTTGCTGAAAGTGAAGAGGACTTGAAGCACTTACTAATGAAGATCAAAGACCACAGCCTTCAGTATGGATTACACCTCAACATAAAGAGAACAAAAATCCTCACAACTGGACCAATGAGCAACATCATGATAAACAGAGAAAAGATTGAAGTTGTCAAGGATTTCATTTTCCTTGGATCCACTATCAACATCCATGGAAGCAGCACTCAAGAAATCAAATCTGCTGCAAAGGACCTCTTTAAAGTGTTGAAGAGCAAAGATGTCATCTCGAAGCCTAAGGTGCACCTGACCCAAGCCATGGTATTTTCAATCACATCATATGCATGTGAAAACTGGGCTATGAATAAGGAAGACCAAAGAAGAACTGACGCCTTTGAATTGTGTGGTTGGTGAAGAATATTGAATATACCATGGACTGCCAGAAGAATGGACAAATCTTTCTTAGAAGAAGTACAACCAGAATGCTCCTTAGAAGCAAAGATGGCGAGACAATTTCTTACATATTTTGGACATGTTGTCAGGAGGGATCAGTCCCTGGAGAAGGACATCATGCTTGGCAGAGTGCAGGGTCAGCAGAAAAGAGGAAGACCCTCAATGAGGTGGATTGGCTCAGTGGCTGCAACAATGAGCTCAAGCATAACAATGATTGTGAGGACGGCTCAGGACTGGGCGGTGTTTCATTCTGTTGTGCATAGGGTTGTTATGTGTCGGAACTAACTGAACGGCACCTAACAACAGCAACAACAAAAAAAGGAAATCATCATTATGCCTCGAAGCATTCTGAGTTTGTACAGAAAAAATAAGAATGCATAATCTGATGTTTCCATTTTAAATTTCATGTAAAAGTTCAATTTCCCTACTGACAGAAGAGTTCTTATAAGGGAGTATTGATTTATTTTTTCCTCTACTTCATTTTTAAATAAGGTGGCAGGCCAACTATCAATTATAAAGTAAGTAAACAAAATTGGGAGAAAGAAAAAATAAGGGTGAAGAAAATTAAAATTAAAACCACAGAGAGAAGGTAACATGTTCAATAATATTCCATATGTTTAGCTGAGGGGTGCAATTTAACTGCAGGCATCCTTGTGGCCAGTACAAGGTGAAACACAGTGATTTTCTTTACAGTCTCCCCCCAAAAGAAAATGTTGAAATTAAAAAAGTCGCTCAGCACTACAATATTTTAAAGAGTCGTAAACTGTGAATAAATGGGATAAACATTAATAAATCCATTATTAAAATCTCAGCAATCACCTGACAACATGTCCAAAGTACGTAAGAAACAGTCTCGCCATCCTTGCTTTTAAGAAGCATTCTGGTCGTACTTCTTCTAAGAAAGATTTGTTCGTTCTTCTGGCAGTCCATGGTATATTCAATATTCTTTGCCAACACCACAACTCAAAGGTGTCAGTTCTTTTTCGGTCTTCCTTATTCATTGCCCAGTTTTTACATGCATATGATGCAATTGAAAATACCATGGCTTGGATCAGTATGCAAGTATGGTTGTTCTTGCAAGTACGCATGCAGGTACGGTTGTTCTTGACACTGTAGTACAATGGTTTTATTCCAGAAGAAATATAGAAGGGTTCAAAATTTAGCAAAGGAAAGCAAATTATTTTCTTAAAATGTGACCTTGAATCTTGAGTATCTTCAAATTTGATTTTAGCCTTTTAAAGTTGTATAAATTAGGTAGCTGAACTGTATGTCAAAGAAAAAGAATAATTTTTAATTTTTGTATGTAGCTGAACTGAGGTATGTCAAAGAAAAAGAATAATTTTTAATTTTTGTATGTAGCTGAACTGAGGTATCTACAAAAATATTCAACTTGGGTTGCATAATGTTAGCATATTACCTGGTTATATCAATATAAATTTCTTCACTAGTACAGAAAGCATATGATTAAAAAAAAATGCTACATAAAAATTGATCATTTCCTTTCAGTGTGTGTTAATTGAGGCTTTCATGCCAGAGCTGTAGATTAGAGCTCCTCTGATGGTGAAATGAAAACATGGTACGAAACAACGCAATAGGGAGAAATAATAGCCATTGAGCACCTACTACTGTGTGTCAGGTGTTATGCTAGGCAAGTTCACCTTGATTTTCACATTGAATTCTTAGACCAATCTATGAGTTTGTTGTTTTTAATCCCTATTTGCATACGAACACAGTGTGATTCAGGGGATTGATTTTCTTACCAAACGTCATACCACATTAATCAGGTGACAAAACCCAGGTGTTTTGGACTGTTATGATTGTCTTGCATCACATCATACTTAGAAGGAAGCAAACACTTTTCTTACCCTTTTCCACTTTTCATTTTAGGCCTTTACAACATACTTTGTTGATTATAATGACAAATACTGTTAATCTTCCCATTCGGCTATGCCCTTCCAGTCATACCACTGTTGGTCGACACCTTTCCACTCACATTCAGAACTTTCAGAATATTCAGCCTTTTGTTCCATTTCAGCAGGACCACGTTCTAACCTTCTAACCTGTGATTTCACAAAAATTTGGGAAAAAAAATATAGAGATAGAGATGTCTGAATGGAGGAGAGAAGGCTGATACTCAACACATGTTAATGCGTACTCAGCTGTAGTTTTTTTTTTTTTTTTAATATGACCATATTTATTTGTTGTCCTTAGAAAATTTATTTTTGACTGGATCCAGACTTAGAGGTAGAAGCTCTCAGAGAGGACAGCCTCCGTCTCTTAGCGATCTGCTCCTGTCGTTTTTCTTTGGCCTCCTTCATTCTCTTGGCCAGAAGCTTGGCATATTCCGCGGCCTCCTCCTTATTTTTCTTGGTGTGCTGCTTCTTCAGAGCAATACGCCGTCGCTTGTGTTGCAGGACACGTGGAGTAACAAGACGCTGAATCTTGGGTGCTTTGGTCCTGGGTTTCTTGCCTTCTTTGCTCAAGGGCTTTCTCACGACATACTGGCGGACATCATCTTCTTTGGAGAGATTGAAAAGTCTGCGGATTCTGCTAGCTCTTTTGGGCCCCAGGCGACGGGGCACAGTAGTATCAGTCAACTCCGGAATATCCTTCTCCCGTTTTTTTACAATAACCAAGTTGAGAACACTCAGATTGGCATCCACAATGCAACCCCGGACAGATTTGCGCTTTCTTTCTCCAGTTCTCCTTGGTCTGTGACAGGAATGCCCCTTACTCAGTAGCAGGCGGACGCGGCCGTGGGTCAAGACACCCTGCTTCATGGGAAAACCTTGCTTGTCATTCCCACCACTGATTCGGACAACACATCCCTTCCATTCATCACCCAGAGAGTCAGCAGCAACTTCTGTGGTCATTCTCTTCTCATAAAATGTACGAAGTTTGCGTTCATCGTCCACTTCGATGAGTTTCTGGCAGCCAGTGGCTGGGAAGGAGATGTTCAGCTTCCTGGTGAAGCAGCCGATCGCTTCCGCGGCGCCACGAAAAAGCTCAGCTGTAGTTTTAATATGCTCTATGAATGCCAAAATCTTTCACTGTGATTTGATCAATTATTACAAAATATTTAGCATCAAAAATATATACATCTTATAAAAAGTTAAAGACAAACCTTTATTTTTGGTAATGGGACATATTATGTGACATCAAATGGCGTGCTTTTATGATTCCAGTGACTTGGCTTCTCAGAAATGGTGGGTACATTTTTTTGGCAGTCTTCATGGAACACTTAGTCTTTTGCTAACATTCTCTTAACCCCCTTGGGCTAATTTCCGGTGATTGTGGAAATGGTATTCTATAGACTGCGTCTGTGAAATGTTGCAATCTTGTTACCACCTGTCCATTGTCAACTTCCTGGTCCACTTAGTAGTGTTATTCCCACTTTTTATTTTTGGTGCTACTTATAAAGGTGGAGACCTTGGTGGCCCAGTGGTTAAGAGCTACGGCTGCTAATTAAAAGGCCAGTGGTTCGAATCCACCAGGCGCTCCTTGGAAACCCTGTGGGGCAGTTCTATTCTGTCCTGTGGGGTCAGTATGAGTTGGAATTGATTTGTCGTCAATCGATTTTTGGTTATTTATAAAGGTAAACGTTCGCTTGGGTGGTAAGTGATTGTAAGGGTTATTAAAGAGAAAGGAGAGGATACTAGTCTAATTTGACATAATCTTGGTATTATCTGGTGGCACAGTGGTTAAGTGTGCAGCTGCTAATCGAAAGGTCAGTGGTTCAAAACCACCAGTTGCTCCTCCAGAAAAAGATGTGGCAACCTGCCCCTGTGGGGCAGTTCTACTTTGTCCTATAGGGTCCCTATGAGTCAGAATCAACTCTATGGTAATAGGCTTGTTATTATCTGTGAAATAAAAAGGTGCTCTTTATTAAAAATTATTGCCTGAATGTTGGATTCCATAAGAAATCCCAGCATGCTTGATGTAATTAAGAACTATAATAAAACTTTCTTCTTTCACTGTACTATGTTACTAATACCATAATGTATTAGTTATTGCAAAGCAATCTTTTAAGAAAAATGATATTTAACAGAGGTGCTAATACATTTTGAATCATATCATATATTGAAAGTTTATTCTCTTATTTCTCTATTATGGAACTTACCATTGATTTCATGTCATTTTATTGCAGCATATTAATAACTTAGTATTATTATGGATATATATTTATTTAGCTAGGTCCTTTCTCCATGTATCTGAATTTCCTGATTCTATTTAATTTTATTTGCAGGAAATATACTTTTCTTATTCTGTTTTAATTATTCATCTGTTTATCCTTTTTTGATAATTCCTTTATTTTTAAATTTATTGTTATAGATTGTTCACCATATCTTTCTTGAAATATTTTACATTAAGCATAGCCAATGCTTCTCCACTTTTAACCTTCTTAACTAGTTAGTTTAACCTCTTTTCAGGAACAGAAGTCTTAGTTTGGAATCTTCCTCTGTAAAAAAACAAAACCCAAACCCATTGCTGTCAAGTTGGTTCTGACTCATAGCGACCATATAGGAGGGGTTAGAACTGCCCCATAGGGTTTCTTTCCAAGGAGCACCTGGAGGATTCGAGCAGTCGACCTTTTGGTTAGCAGCCAAGCTCTTTAACTGCTATACCACCAGGGCCCAATTACTTTCAAAATTTATGGTTAACTGAAATTCCCAAGCCTATTCATTTCCCTTTGCAACAAAAATGGCTTCATATCTGGGTCAGTAACCTTAACCTTACATATATTACTCTCTATATTAATATTTTGTATATAATTTTATTTATTTTGTTGTTGAGAATATACACAGCAAAACATACACCAACTCAACTGTTTCTACATGTACCATTTAGTGACATTGATTATACTCTTTGAGTTGTGCAAATATCCTCACCCTCCTTTTCTGAGTTGTTCCTCCTCCATTAACATAAACACACTGCTCCCTAAGTTTCCTACCTAATCTTTCCAGTTGCTGTTTTCAATTTTATTCTCTATAGATAGTTCTTAAAAGAGCATAATGCTCAAGGCAGAATTTTTTTTACTAGTTAAGCTAAACTGTTTATTATTTGAGTAGATTCTATTTTTTATCTATTTTTTAAGTAGATTCAGGAGATGTTTTTAGTTTAAGGTTTAAAACTACGTCAGGGCAATAGTTTCAGGGGTTCATCCAGCCTTCATGGTCCCAGGAAGTCTGGAACCCATGAGAATTTGAAATTCTGTCTGCTTTTTCCCCTCTTGATCAGATGCTTCCGTGGAATCTTTGATCAAAATGTTCAGTAATGCTAGCCAGGCACCATCCAGTTTTTCTGGTTTTGTGGCAGAAGAAGCAGTTATTCATGGAGGTAATTAGCCACACCATCCATATCCTCCTCCCGTTCCGAAGCTTCTTTTTCCTTTGTTGTTCCCGGCGAATAGAGATAGATTGTTGTGCCGTGGATGGCCGTTTGCAAGCTTTTAAGACCCCAGGCACTACATCAAACTAGGAGGTAGAACAGGAGCACTAAACATGTTATTAGGCCAATTAACTGGGGTGTCCCTCGAAATCATGACCCTAAACCTCCAAACCAAGAAACGAAATTCCCTGAGATTTTTGGTTGTACATAAGCCACCTCAGCAGCTACTCTTTCTTTTTTTGTCATTATTGTAAGTATATCTATCACACAACTTTTACCAATTCAGCTTTTTACAGGTGTGCAACGTATTGACAGCAGTTAAAATAATCAGCTGTGCAACTCTACCCTTAATCAATGTGGTATTTCCATCACTGTTAACCTCCCTTTCCCCCTCCCCTGGAAATCACTAACAAACTTCTGTCTGTATACATTTGCCTCTTTTCTTCTTTTTACGTAAGCGAGGTCATACAATATTTGCTCTTTTGTGATTGACTTACTCAGCATAATGTCTTCCAGTTTCATCCATACTGTAGCATGTATCAAGACTTCATTTCCCCTACTGGCTGAGTACAATTCCATTGTAAGTATGTGCTATATCTTGTTTATTCATTCATCTGTTGATGGTCTATATTAATATTTTAAAATAGGCAAGTAATATTAAACTCAATTCTCCATGTACATTCTTTATATCTTAGGATGAACTCCTTTAGATACTACACAATAATCAAATGAATTACTCAAATTCCTTGATGAATTGTTGATTTATTTTCCAAATATGGGGGTAACTAATTTGCATAAAGGGTGAAGAGGTGTTCCTTCTCAGCATGCATCTCCTTTTTCAAGACATTTTTGTTAAACAAACATTTCCCAATACTGTTATTACTCAGTCTTTTTACAACTTGCATTAAATTCTCTAGATACAGATTTCCATCAGCGTGGCTCCATAGATTTGCCACTGCGCTAAATATTCTGCTTAAAAAGTAAATTCTTTATCATTTGATTTGAATTTTAGTCGCACGTTACCCTAATTTCAATTAGAATAAAGAAATATATAATTTTTTACAAGAAAAATAAAAATTATGCTATAAAAATTTAGGAACAAATTGCTCAGCAGACATCTTCACTTGGGAGTACATATCTTTGCTTTATTAATCTTGTACTTGAAAATGCAACTTTAAAAAAATCCTACAACTTGGAATAGCACAGCAAAAAGAAACATCCAAGTAAAAGTAACACAGACAATGGTCATTAAAGTTATTTCCCCAGTGATACCCTGAATTACAGGGCAGCAACCACACAGCTGAGTTTCCATTTCTTTTCCCTGTCTCCAAAGCTCTTTTCCCTCATGACATTTTGCATCATTACTGCACAGCTTTTTTTCTTCATTGCCCTTCTAAGCTCATCCTTGTCATTCTTCTTGTCTACTTCAATTACTTAAATTTATTATTCAATTTGTAGATGACTGTTTCTTCAGAGAGAAAGAACTATATAAATTCAAAATATATTCCAAGATTCTCAGGTGAAAGTTTTTATCTATTCGCAGAAGTGGATGTCTTTAATGATGCAAGGATATATGAAGGAAATTACTAGGTTTGATTGCTTTAGTGGGACCTAGCTACAGCAGTTACAAATTAATCAAGCCCACCTACTTAAAAAATAAGTTTACAATTTGCTGCTTATTAAAGCTATGTTCAAGGAGCTCTGGTTGCACAATGGTTAAGTCAGCAGTTTGAACCTACCAGTGGCTTCATGGGAGAAAAGACATGGCAATTTTCTGTAAAGATTACAGCTGAGGAAATCCTATGGGGCACTTATCCTCTGTCCTGAAGGATTTCTATGAGTCATAATCGACTCGATGGCACACAGCAACGACAACAACAACAAGGCTATATTCTCCTTTGTTTCAGCCTTTTGGTTTCTGTTTAGATGTCTTTCCCCATTTGAAGCCCACCTGTATGTAAACTTACCCCTTTAGCGTATTCTTTTTTTATGCTTAAAATACCATGAAAAATAACACTATGTCTAAATTCAGGTAGGATCAAGAGAGGACAAGGGCTCTGTGTGGATGATGGTTGTCAAGTGCTAAATAAATATTAGTAGAATAATTAATGAATCATACAAAAAGAATAAATTGACTCAATCAATTCCCATCCCTTCCCCCCAAAATTAACTAGACAATTCATTTAAAAATACACTAATCAGTAACTTCTGTGTAGTCAGTATAACTCAGTGAAGGGCAGTAGGGTATCTACTTGCCACCTACCTCCTATGAAGATGCTGAATTCTGTCTATGATGAGATTTCAAACACACAAAGAGTGGAATTAAGTGAAAACACAAAATAAACAAACAAAGAAAAAAGTCTTTCCTCAACAGCCACCTCTGGCCAGGAGAGAAATCCTTTAACAAGGTCTTAAGAAAAAAAAAAAAAAAGAATGTCTTAAGTCCATGCAAATGTGTTCTAGCAGGGTACAAAGTTAAGTTGTGTAAGAGGCTGGGAATTGTCCAGGAGGATTACCCTATGTGAGGAATAAGACAAAGCAAAATCCTGTAGACCCAATCTATTCTGGTCCATCTGTAGCATCTGACTCTTTTGCAAAATGACTATAACTTTGCCCTGGGTTGCTCAATATATCCTCCCCTTGGCTTCCCAAACAGAGTGGTAGTTACATTTAATGAAGAGCTATTTGTCAATCTTTTCCTTTACGATTATTGTTTCAGTGTCTAGTTTAAGACATATTTGCCTGCCCTAAAGGTCATCAATATATCTTCCTAAGTTGTCTCTGGGAAACTTTATTGTTGTCTTTTTCATGTTTAAATCTACAATTCATAAGGATTTGACTGTACGATGTCAGGTAGGGGTTAAGGTGAACTATTTTTTTCCATATGGATACCCAATTGACCCAATACTATTTATTAATCTTTTTCTTAGTTCTTTCATCAACACCACACTGTCTTAATTACTGTACTTTAAAATTAAAAATTGTCGCAGAGTGGGTTATGTCCCCTGATTTGCTTTTTTTCAAGGTCTTGTGGTTACTCCTGAACATTTGTGTGTCCAAGTAGATTTTAGAATCAGGTTTTGAATTTTAAGTAAACTATCTGTCTTCATTTGTTTAACACATCCTTATTTTGCCTTTATTTTTGTAAGATAAGTTCACTGGAGATAGAAGTTTAGGCTGGCATTTATTGTTATTATTGTTGCTATTATTTATACTTTATAGATGTCATTCCATTGTTTTCTGGTATCCATCATTTCTCAGTCTTACCTGGATATTGGCCCCTAATGTCCAGCGACTTCAAAGGGCTCTCTTTGTTTATTTTATTGTTTTGTATTTTGTCCAGCTTTTTTAGTTGCTCTTCATAGAATTCTTTTTTTTCTTTTTTCTCACACAAGCTACTCTGTAAATGTTGGGTGCAGAATTCCTTTGTAACTAATTTTTAATCATAAACTAAAAGGACAAAAAAATTATTTCTAATTGCATTTAATGATTTTAAGCATTCAGGTACCTCAGTATTTCTTTATTCTTGATAGCTAGAAGATTTGAGGGGAAAAATATCAGCCTCATGTAATCTGTTCACACATTGCTTCCAGTGGTTCTAAGGTAGAAAGTTGAAATTTGTTTTATGTTAAATTTTTGTGCCTTGGAATGAATTAGATTCATAAACTCTCTTATCCATAAATATGTAAGCCATGTACCTTTGTATTGTTTTGGCAGCAAGCCCAAATATTTGTTGAGTAATAAAAATGCCAATTCTTTATAAGAGTTTGATAAGTATTTTTATTATAGTGTGAAAGATTATGGCAGTTGAATGGTGTAAAATGGACATTTCAGCAGAGGTGCTATTTGTATATAAAGAATGAATCAGAGCATCTTATGGAGAAGTGGGCAAGCTGAAAGTGGAGGTGCCCATGGAAGAAATAGTAAGACAAGAGGGAAAGAAGGAAATAGGCAAGGAGAGACTACCTAATGGAAGGAAAGACCAATGAACTGCCGAGGCATTGTCTTAATCTGTAAGTAAATAATACATATATGCAAATAAATATATATGTAAATATATATAAGCAGGTACCTTATTTTTAAACAAGTAATGCGCACCTTTTGTGTTTGTTTGTTGGCTGCACCCTCCCCCTTTAGTCATCCTCACAAATGCACTATATTAATTTTTCTTCACAGCAACATGTAAAAAAAAATTGGCATAGGGACACCTATGAAAATACCTTGTGGGGGGAGGGTACAGCCAGCAAACAAATGCAGAAGGTGCACTTTATTTGCAAAAAATACAGTATATGGAAAGAGAGATTTACTGCAAGGAAATGTCTGACACAGTTGTGAGGGCTGCCAATTCCCAAATTCCTAGGTCAGGCAATAGGCTGGAGACTTCTACTGGCTTACCGGATTGCAGGGAGGAAGGGAGAGGGAGCACTAGCAAAAACAAAATCTGCAGGTCAGTCAGCAGGTCAGAGACTTCTGCACGATTACCTCCCAGGAACAGGAGGTCAGGCAAAGAGAAGAGTGAAAGGTCAAAAAGAGAACAAGCTTTTCCAGAACATCCATTTATGTATTGGAGGTAGGCCACACCCTTAAGGAAATTCCTCTTTCAACTGTTTGGCTGCCCACCTCAGAGTCACATCATGGGTGATGATTCCATCCCATTACGTTAAGGAAGACCAACCATTCCAATGTCCGCCAAACCACTAACAGTCATAGCCTGGCCAAGGTGACACATGGTATTTACTATCACAGGCAGGGAACTCTGCTAGTCAGTTTTCAATATTCTATTTCCATATTTACACATTTTAAAGGACAATGTATTTTTTTAGAATTTTTTGGTGATATCATGCATTTTCACTGATGGAATGGATACTGAATCATTGTTTGTTGGCAGTTTTTTATTATTTGAAAAAAATAGGGTGGCAATTGTAAGCATGCCATGCTGATCCCAGGCTCCATGAAGTACATAAAAAAACACAGTACATATTGGACCCATGGCCCGGGAACTGCATCACAAACTGTTTTCAGGGAGGTAAGCACTTCATTACAATGTCATCAGGAGGCAAGCACTTTATAAAAGATGTCGTCAGGAAGGCAACTAATGTAAGCGGGCTACATCGGTCCCATGTTCCATGAAGCACCTCACACACAGGTACATATAGGTCCCATGGCCCAGGAAGTTCATCACAAACGGTTTTCATCCCGAAAAGAACTCATTTACCTGAATATTTCTGAATGCCAGTAACTGTACCTTTCCAATAACACAAAGGAAATAGTAAACATACTTGCAGGCCTTCTCTCCTGTACAGAAGCCAAAAGACACAAAAGTTTCACACTACCACTGCTCCAGGAAGCATCCCTTCATTCCAGTGATTCTCAACAAGTGTGGCACAGGCCAGCTTCCTTGATTTTTAGGCAGTTGTACCAGTATCCGCCATGACGCCAAACCAAAAAACCCAAACCCACTGCCATCGAATAGATTTGGACTCATAGTGATCCAACAAGACAGAGTAGAACAGCCCCATAGGGTTTCCAAGGAGCAACTACTGGATTTGAACTATCAACCTTTTGGTTAGCAGCCAAGTGCTTAAGCACTATGCCATCAAGGCTCCACCATGATGCCAGAAAGTACTAAAAAAAAAAGTGGCTCAAATATCTGCAAATAAACCTCAGGGGTGGAAAATGTAGCTGGAACATACCTGTGAAATCGCTGTTAGTTCTCCAATGACGTTCTCTGAAAGTACTGTACGTTGTGTTCATATTCTAGAGCACCGCTGAATGAAGACATCTGAAGCGATGCGAGTAGGCAGAGACGTGTTCTAGCAGGGTGGTTTAGAAGTGTTCCTGGAAGAGGAAGTTTAGACCTAGAGTTGAAAAAGAAACATAACAATGTCAGCTTTTCCTAGAGAGTCTCAGGATTTCTTGAGGAGGTCTCTAAACTTATCATGCATTTCAGGGGGGGCACTTGAATTATTTTAATACAAAAGGAAAAGGTAACCTCAAACGGAGAGAAAACATGGGCACACTCAACTTCCAGTATCTGTGAAGTAAGGACCGAAATAGAGATTTATGTGGAAAAAGATTCATAAGAGGACATTTTATTTTTAAAGGAAAACAGAAAAAGAATGACCCATATGTTTATACCTAAAATACTAAAATTTGCAACTACATAGAGTAAATATTTCTAAATTAAACTTTGTATTTTTTTTTCCTATTTTAGTATCACAACTGATAACAGACAAACAAGGAACCTTTGATGACATGTTAAAAATTTTAGAAAAGGAGTTTGTATTGATAAATAATTTCAGTCTTTAACCCAGGGAGTTGCCTAGAATGATCAAGCCTCTGGTTACAACTTCTAATACGTAAGTTAAGTAGATTTTTAGTTATGCTCTTTTCTGTGGAACCACAAAATGGCAAATCTCTAAAATTTGAAAACTTCAAAGTACTGTTGAAAAGTGATTTATAGTGTAAAACTCTATATACTATTAGGAAGGAAGGCAGGTTTTTTTTTTCTTTTCATTGGTTCTTCTTAAAAATGTCTGCAAATATTAAAGGAAATCTTAGTTTGCAGAAATAGAATAAAGTGAATTATTGATAGCATTTTTTCACTTGTTTGAAATTTTTTACCACTTTCATTCTACTACATGCACATTACACTAAACCACTGGGAGAAGCATAAAAAACGTTAGTCAACCAACTTGTTGCTGCAATCCACCCTACGTCATTTTGTAGTGATTTGGCTAAAGCTTTTCATATATAAGTATAAAAACTAGTTTTATGACTAAGTGTAAAAATACCATTTGATTGAACTGACCATATTATATTATTCATTTAAATACACCAATTTTAAAATAAAGAGTTCCAGCTTGCTCTCTCTCCATTCCTCTTAACATATATCAGACATATGTGTGTAAGTCAGACATACATTTATCTATATATATATATTTCATATTTATACATATGTGTATATATATATGAATATATATAAATTCCATAGGTCCCATATTTCTGTAGCTTTATTTTCAGTTGAACAGAAACACTCTGTTCAATATACTTTATAATAAACCATTAGAAATGTATTACAATGTTGAAACAGCCATGACCTTTGTTCCATGTCAGTTGTGTTGGCTTAGGCTGACACATAACTACAAGGCATGACGGATCAAAGTAATTAAAGTTCCAATCATTTACCTTTCTATGTTCAGTGTCAACTCAGCTAGTCTTCACCGTGAGTTCCTAGCATTTTAATATTGCCAGATGTGAGTGTGTGTGTATATGTTCGTGTTTATACTTGTGCTTGTAAATAATATAAAGTGTCATTATTTTTGCTGTTTCTAAAGAATTTGTCAGCATTTTCATTTAAATTTGTTTATGAATCATTAGAATTTTCTTCAGCATTAACATACTTGAAAAATAACCTTGGCTTTCAACCGATTTACATTTGCACCAAATTTGGAGCTATCTTTATAGGGTCGCGACGAGTCAGAATGGATGTTTGGTTTGGTTTTGGTTCTTGCTTTGGTAGGAAAACCTAGTGGCGTAGTGGTTAAGAGCTACAGCTGCTAACCAAAAGATAGTTCAAATCCACCAGGCACGCTTTGGAAACCTTAGGGGGCATTTCTACTCTGTCCTATAGGGTCCCTATGACTTGGAATTGACTCGATGGCAATGAGTTTGGTTTTGGGTTTTGGTTTGCTTTGGTATGTAGGATGTAACACCTCAGTAGATAGAAGTTAAGTCCATGTATAAAGTTATAGAAGCCGGAAGAAACTTTGCATGGTCTTATGATCAGTCCTTCTGCATTAAACCAGATAAACATGAGTCCATAAGAAAGTTGGTTACATAATCATTTTACAGATTTCTCAGATGAAGATTTAGTTTATAATTTAAATGTATATCTTTAAGAGCCAGCTTTTCTAATTCAGGAAGGTAAATATAAAATAGTTGCTTTAAATTAAAAATTAACTTTCCAACAGAAGTTCTCTCCTTGTGTAATGTTCAATCTGTTCTTTAAATGACAACACTTAATGCTATACCCAAATTTACATTTTAATGGTGCAACCAATACCACATAAACACATACAATGGGAATCTACTCTATCATACCAGTTAATGGTCTTAACTCTCACCCCTTGTTTTACACTTTGGCATTATTTTGTTTAAATTTGCCCTAAATTTTTACTTGTATCATATTCAAAAAATTATTTTTAACTTTGTGTTTATAAAACTCTTTAAATATCTGTACCAGTTGTCTTAGTTATCTAGTGCTGCCGTAACAGAAATACCACAAGTGGATGGCTTTAACAAAGGGAAATTTATTTTCTCACAGTCAGGTAGGTTACAAGTCTGAATTCAGGGCATCAGCTCCAGGGAAATGTTTTCTCTCTCTGTCAGCTCTGGAGAAAGGTCCTTGTCCTCAATCTTCCCCTGGTCGAGGAGCTTCTCTGGGGGCAGAGGACCCATGTCAAAAGCACACACTCTGCTTCTGGTGCTGCTTTCTTGGTGGTATAAGGTTCCCAACTCTTTGCTTGCTTCCCTTTCCTTTTATCTCTTGAGAGATAAAAGGTCGTGCAGACCACACCCCTGGGGAACTCCCTTTACACTGGATCAAGGAAGTGACTTGAGTAAGGCTGGTGTTACAAACCCACGCTAATCCTCTTAACATAAAATTACAATCACAAAATGGAAGACAACCACACAATACTGGGAATAATGGCCTAACCAAGTTGACACATATTTTTGGGGGACACAATTCAATTCATGACACCTAGTTAGATATCATTTGGCTAAGGTACTCCATATGCATTTCCTTCAACATCTTGGATCCATTTTTTTTTTTGGCATTTCTAGTGGCAGCTGAGATGGAAAAAAAGGGTACTGTAATTCTACAATATCTACTGAAAAAAAGAATCTAAGCATTTTTCATTAGAAAAAAATCAGGTCTATTTTATATAACTGTTATCTGGAAAGACTATTGGATCAATGGGATTATAGCTTTCACTAAGTATATCAATTTAAAGAATTAAATCTTTAACAGATTTATAGAAATAATAATGCAGGCATTGTTAGTATTTGATCAGCACCATGCCTTAATTGCTTTTTTTGACTGATGGCTTTAGAATAATATATTTGTTCCAAGTTTCCTGAACATGAAACCTTCTTTTGATCCTGAAAGTTATCCTATTAGGATCGTCTAGCCTCTGGCATTCAGAGGCTTAAGGCAGCATGTTCATTTAGCAGGAGATGCTGTAACACTTTAGTGCAGCGTTCAGTCAACAAGACTCCAAGTCACACGTGATAATAACTCAGGACTGGTTTCATAGAGCTTCTTTGCCTTTTTAAAATCACTGAAAGAGTATAACATGCATCATTTTTTTGGTTGCTTTATTAAACAGAATTCACTAAAAATTGCCTGGCCTTTCAGTTAGACTGGCCTTTCTGGTCAACAAAAGCCAACAGCAAAAGCTCACTGATATAGTTAGCCTGTATTTCCCAGATTTTTCATAAACCAATTGAGTGTGGAGAGAGAAATGGGGGGGTTAATAAATAGTTGCAATAGATAGATAAATATAGATCAAGAATATCTATTATCTGTATATTTATCTATCTACATCTATCTACCTCATGTTAAAAACTGTGAATATAAAAATAAAATTATTATCTACTATCACTAGCATTCACAAAAGTCATTTTAACAGAAAAATAGACATAATTTCAGTATAAAGAGACATACTTTCTCAAATATTAACAATTGACAAACCACTAAAAACATTTTTAGAATCTGTATATTTCAAAAGAAAACGTCCATTGATAAATTATTGTTCTTGGTATAAATTTGTCACTGGGAAGATTTGGAAAAAAATAAGAGCAGGATACCACTTAAAAGCCTAATTTTTTTTTTAATAATTTTTATTGAACTTTAAGTGAACGTTTACAAATCAAGTTAGTCTGTCACATATAAGCTTATATACACCTTACTCCATACTCCCATTTATTCTCCCCCAATGAGTCCTTCCAGTCTCTCCTTTCGTGACCATTTTGCCAGTTTCTAACCCTCTCTACCCTCCTATCTCCCCTCCAGACAGGAGATGCCAACACAGCCTCAAGTGTCCACCTGATACAAGTAGCTCACTCTTCATCAGCATCTCTCTCCAACCCATTGTCCAGTCCCTTCCATGTCTGATGGAATGGTTCCTGTCCTGGGCCAACAGAAGGTTTGGGGACCATGACCACTGGGATTCCTCTAGTCTCAGTCAGACCATTAAGTCTGGTCTTTTTATGAGAATTTGGGGTCTGCATCCCACTGATCTCCTGCTCCCTCGGGGGTTCTCTGTTGTGCTCCCTGTCAGGGCAGTCATCTGTTGTGGCCAGGCACCATCTAGTTCTTCTGGTCTCAGGATGATGTAAGTCTCTGGTTCATGTGGCCCTTTCTGTCTCTTGGGCTCATAGTTATCGTGTGACCTTGGTGTTCTTCATTCTCCTTTGATCCAGGTGGGTTGAGAACAATTGACGCATCTTAGATGGCCGCTTGTTGGCATTTAAGACCCCAGACACCACATTTCAAAGTGGGATGCAGAATGTTTTCATAATAGAATTATTTTGCCAATTAACTTAGAAATCCCCTTAAGCCATAGTCCCCAAACCCCCGCCCTTGCTCCACTGACCTTTGAAGCATTCAGTTTATCCTGGAAACTTCTTTGTAAAGCCTAATTTTTTTTTTTTAATAATTTTTATTGTGCGTTAAGTAAAAGTTTACAAATCAAGTCAGTCTCTCACACAAAAACCCATATACACCTTACTACACATTCCCAATTACTCTCCACAGCCCGCTCTCTCCCTCCACTCTCTCTTTTTGTGCCCTTTTCGCCAGCTTCTAACCCCCTCCACTCTCTCAGCTCCCCTCCAGGCAGGAGATGCCGATATAGTCTCAAGTGTCCACCTGATCCAAGAAGCTCACTCCTCACCAGCATCCTTCTCCAACCCATTGTCCAGTCCAATCCATGTCTGAAGAGTTGAAAAGCCTAATTTGTTACAGATACTTCTTTCATCATTTTATATTAAAAATAAGATCACTGTTGAAAACTAGAGTTAATTTTTATGAAATTGGAAAAGTATTGTAAATTAAAAATATTCTGGGAAAATAAAAACAATCTAAGAAATAGCCATTCATATGAGTCTTAATAGTGGTTATTTTGCCTCTCCCTCTCTAGCACGTATTTATTGTTCAGTGCCTTATTATGTGAACTACAGGAGTCTACACTATTAAATAGCAAAATGATAGTGAGGATCTTGTTTTACACCTAAAATTTTAAAAATCCTCCTCAGTTTTACCACAGAATATAAATGAATGCTCTTGCTTTAACATAAGTTTTCTTTGTCACTTAAGGAAGGTTTTCATTCTTGTTTATATATTTTTATTAGGGATGGTTCTTAAATTTTATGAATATCTGATTATATATATATAAATAAAATTTGATACTTGATTTTATATATGTGTTTGTGTATACACATACATATATATATATGTTGTTGTTCTTGTTGGGTGCCATAATATACATGTTGTTGTGTGCTGTCATTTTGGCTCTGACTCTTAGAGACCCTATGTATAACAGAATGAAAAATTGCCCAGCCCTGCACCATCCTCACAATCTTTGCTGTGTTTGAGCCCATTGTTTCAGCCACTGTGTCAGTCCATCTCCTTGAGGGTCTTCCTATGACTTGGAATAGACATGACAACAATGGGTTCACTGTTTATATATATAGATATATATATACACTCATACATATATATACATACATATATATACACAGATATATACACACATATTTTAATGCTTTTATAATTTTAATCAATCTAATATAAATACATCAATAAATTTTCTTATATTTGATCATTTTCATATCACTATATTTTTTTATATTAAATTTGGATAGAGTATAATGATGTATTCTTAAAATGGGAGTTACATTTCAGAATTATGTTTAAGGTTTAATTAATATGGGAGATTGGTCCACAGTTTTCTTCTGGATTTGTTTTTTTAATTTAAAAATTAAGATTATACTGATTTCATACAATTCATAGGAGAGTTCCCATCTTTCTATTCATTCTTAAAGAAAAGAAAAAAAAAATCTGCTCTCCCTCCATTATCTCAATTTAGCCCCTGCAGGATAAATAAATAAAAATAAAAATGTGTGATAATGTCAAGTGAAGTTAAATCTGGCTATGATGAAAAATCCTTCAATATTGCAATTTGAGGCTTGAATTTTTTCTTCAGTTCTTTCAGCTTGAAAAACACTGAGCATGTCCTTCCCTTCTGGTTTTCATTATAATATCTGAATATATACTACACACATAAAAGCCGAAGATTTTTGTCAATCCACTGTAACTTATAGATGGGCCCTGTTATGGACTGAATTGTATCCCCCCAAAATATGTGTTATAAAACTTAACCCCTATACATGCTAATGTAATCCCATCTGAGAATAGGGTTTTCTTTGTTATGTCAATGAGCTATATCAGTGTAGAATGTGTTTTAAACCAATCAATTTTGAGATATAAAAGGATCAGATTAGGCAAAGAAGCAACCAAGCACAGATGAAGGAAGATAGATGTAAAGCCACATAAAGATCACCATGAAACTGAGGAATAGAAGATAAAAAGTGACAAGAGTCTTCCTCTAAACTTAGCAGAGAGAGAAAGCTTTCCCTGAAAGTGCAAGTGCCCTGAATTCAGACTTCTAGCCTCCTAACTGTGAGAAAATAAATTCCTCCTTGTTAAAGCCATCCACTTGTGGTGTTTCGGTTATAGCAGCACTACTACGAAACTAAAATAAACCCCAGGTTAAAAATCTATAACCTAAGAAATGCATGAGCTACTTGTAGGCTCTTTGGGTGTTCAGGATTTCAATAGAATTCAATAAGAGGGGAGATAAATCTTGATTCCAAATAAACTTTGTAGGCCATAGATTTTTTATGAAGTATCTGAAAAAAGTGTCTATAATGGTGACATATTTTCCACAGTCAATGCCTATTAGATCTTAGAAGTGAAGTGGAGATTTTTTGGAACTGTAGAGATGAAAAAACCATTTCTTTTTTTCCCATGTGTATTTTTTTTTTTAACCTCACTCAATTTCCAGAGTAGGTTGTTGTTGTTAGGTGCCGTGGAGTCAGTTCTGACTCATACCCACCCCATGCACAAGAGAATGAAACACTGCCCGGTCTTGCGCCATCCTTACAATTGTTGCTATGCTTGAGCCATTGTTGCAGCCACTGTGTCAATCTACCTCTTTGAGCGTCTTTCTCTTTTTGGCTGACCTTCTACTTTACCAAGCATGATTTACCTCTCCAGGGACTGATCCTTCCTGATAACACATCCAAAGTTTGTGAGATGCAGTCTTGCCATCCTTGCTTCTAAGGAGCACTCTGGTTGTACATCTTCCAAGACAGATTTGTTCGTTCCTTTGGCAGTCCATGGTGTATTCAATATTCTGCACTAACACCACAATTCAAAGGCATCAACTCTTCTTCTGTCTTTCTTATTCATTGTCCAGCTTTGGCTATTAAAATCACCATGGCTTGGGTCAGGTGCACCTTAGTCCTCAAGGTGACATCTTTGTTCTTCAGCAGTTCAAAGAGGTCTTTTGAAGCAGATTTGCCCAATGCCATGTGTCATTCGATTTCTTGACTGCTGTTCCATGGAGGTTGGTTGTGGATCCAAGTAAAATGAAATCCTTGACAACCTCAATCTTTTCTCCTTTTATTATGATATTGCTTATTGGTCCAGTTGTAAGGATTTTTGTTTTCTTTATGTTGAGGAGTAATCCATACTGAAGGCTGTGGTCTTTGATCGTCGGTGAGTGCTTCAAGTCCTCTTCACTTTCAGCAAGCAGGGTTATGCCATCTGCATAACGGTCTTCCTCCAATCCTGATGCCCCATTCTTCTTCATATAGTCCAGGTTCTTGGATTATTTGCTCAGCATACAGATTGAATAGGTATGGTAAAGGATACAACCTTGTCAAACACCTTTCCTGACTTTAAACCATGCAGTGTCCCCTTGTTCTGTTCTAACCACTTCCTCTTGATCCGTGTATAGATTCCTCATGATTACAATTAAGTGTTCCAGAATTCCCATTGTCTGCAATGTTATCCATAATTTGTCATGATCCACATACTGAATGCTTTTACATAGTCAATAAAACAGGTATACATCTTCCTGGTATTTTCTGCTTTCAGACAGGATCCATCTGACATCAGCAATGATATCCCTGGTTCCATGTCCTCTTCTAAATCTGGCTTGAAATTCTGCCAGTTCCCTGTCAATACTCTGCTGCAGCCACTTATGAATGATCTTCAACAAAATTTTGCTTGCATATGATATTAATGGTATTGTTCAATAATTTCTGCATTTGGTGAGATCACCTTTCTTGGGAGTAGGCATAAATATGGATGTCTTCCAGTCAGTTGGTCAGGTAGCTGTCTTCCAAATTTCTTGGCATTGACAAGTGAGCACTTCCAGCTCTGCATCCGTTGGTTGAAACATCTTAATTGGTATTCCGTCAATTCCTGGAGCCTTGTTTTTCACCAGCGCCTTCAGTGCAGCTTGGAGTTCTTTCTTCAATTTCGTCTGTTCCTGATCATATGTTACCTCCTGAAATGGATGAAGGTTGACCAATTCTTTTTGATATAGTGACTGTGTATTCCTTCCTTCTTCTTTTGATGCTTCCTGCATCATTTAATATTTTTCCTGTAGAATCCTTCAGTATTGCCACTTAAGGTTTGAATATTTTCTTTAGTTCTTTCAGCCTGAGAAACATTGAGCTTGTTCTCCCCTTTTGGTTTTCTATTTCCAGGTCTTTGCACATGTCATCATAATACTTTGTCTTCTCAAGCCGCCCTTTGAAATCTTCTGTTCAGCTCTTTTACTTCATCATTTTTTTCTTTAGCTACTAGACTTTCAAGAGCAATTTTCAGAGTCTCTTCTGACATCCATTTAGGTCTCTTTTTTGTCTCCTGTATTTTTAATGACCTCTTGCATTCTTCATGTATGAAGTCCTGGATGTCATTCCACAACTCGTCTGGTCTTCAGTCATTAGTGTTCAGCATATCAAATCTATTCTTGAGATGGTTTCTAAATTCAGGTGTGATGTACTCAAGGTTGTACTTTGGCTCTCATGGTCTTGTTCTAGTTTTCTTCGTTTTCAAATTGAACTTGTATATGAGTAATTAATGGTCTGATCTACAGTCAGCCCCTGACCTTCTTCTGACAGATGATATTGAGCTTTTCCACCATCTCTTTCTACAGATGCCGTCGATTTAATTCCTGTGTATTCCATCTAAAAACGCTGGTGGAGTAGCAGTTAAGTGCTCTGGCTCCTAACAAGAGGTTGGCAGTTCGAATCCACCAGGCGCTCCTTGGAAACTCTAGTGGGCAGTTCTACTCTGTCCTATAGGGTCGCTATGAGTAGGAATCAACTGGACAGCAGTGGGTTTTGGGTATTCCATCTGGTGAGGTCCCTGTATAGAGTTGCTATTTATGTTGACGAAAAAAGGTATTTGCAATGAAGAAGTTGTTGGTCTTGCAAAATTCTATCATGCGATCTCTGGCATTGTTTCCATCACCAAGGCCATATTTTCCAACTACTAAACCTTTTTCTTTATCTTCTACATTCATATTGCAATCACCAGTAATTATCAGTACATCCTGATCGCATGTTTGATCAATTTCAGACTGCAGAAGTTGGTAAAAATCTTCAACTTCTTCATCTTTGTCCTTAGTAGATGGTGGGTAAATTTGAATAATCATTGTATTAACTGGTCCTTCTTGTAGGTGTATGGATATTATCCTATCACTGAGAGCGTTGCACTTCAGGATAGTTTTTTTGGCGATGAATGCAATACCATTCCTCTTCAAGTTGTAGTTCCCAGCTTAGTACATCGTATGATTGTCCGATTCCAAATGACCAACACCAGCCCATTTCAGCTCATTAATGCATAGGATATTGATCTTTTGCATTCCATTTAATTTTGGTGATTTCCAATTTTCCTAGATTCTTGCTTCTTACATTCCACATTCAAATTATTAATGGATGTTTGCAGCTGTTTCTTCCCATTTTCAACAGTACCACACCAGTAAATGAAGGTCCCAAAAGCTTGGCTCCATCCATGTCATTGAGGTTGACTGTACTTTGAGGAGGCTGCTCTTCCCCAGTTGTATTTTGAGTGCCTCCCAACCTGAGAGGTTCATCTTCTGGCACAATATCAGACACTATCCTGCTGCTATTTATGCTATTTATAACGTTTCCACTGGCTAATTCTTTTTAGAAGTAGACCACCAGGTCCTTCTTCCTAGTCTGTCCTAGTCTGGAAGCTCAGCTAAAACCTGTCTGCCACGAGTGACCCTGCTTCCAGTATCACAGCAACATGCAAGCCCCCACAGTACAACAAACTGACAGAGTGGTGGGCCAAAGTAGGTAGACATTTATACATCAATATATGGTTAAAAACTAACTGCCATTGAGTCGATTCAGACTCATAGTGACCCTATAGGACAGAGTAGAATTGCCCCCTGGAGTTTCCAAGGAGCACCTGGTGGATTCGAACTGCTGACCTTTTGGTTAGCAGCTGTAGCACTTAACCACTATGCCACCAGGGTTTCCAATATATGGATGAAGGTATGCATTTCTTTCTCATATTCCATCTACTCTAACAAATATTTGAAGTCATAGCTGCAGATGGCTGTGTTAAGGGATATTATCTAAATTTACTTTGGTTTCTCTTACAACCTAGAAAAATACTGAGATTCTACGTATCTTTGATAGATTTTATCTAGCCCAAGTTCTAAATTTAGATTCAGAGCTTTTTATGTATACCATTTGTATCCATCTCTTTTGTTAAAATAACAAATCACGTCTCACCTTAAAATTCAGTTACTTCTGTGCGTATCTCTTTTTCAACTCTACATTTTAATTCTCTGGGGAAAAAAATGTATTTTAAATTTGTTTTCTTCGTAGTGAGAAATATGATCCCTCTGCCCTATCACCTCAAACTCTCTCTCTTACATCACACACACCACACACATGCACAGTCTATAAAGTCTGACATTTTTGTGGTACTATGTTTTGGGAGTTTTTGGGCAGATGTATATTAATAAAGGGGCTGATTGCAGCAGAGTATAATTAATATTTGGAGACAACAGAGACATCTTAGACTCTGAAGCCCAGGTATGGAACGGAGCAGGGAACATATACCTCAGAGCTGTAGAAATCTGAGAGTAGGGGGACTTCAGGCTTCACCAGACAATGGCATTGGGAAATTGGGGTTTGAAACAACTGTATTGTGCTCTCTTCTTGCAGGTAGGCCTCAGGTGACTCTTAGTTTATGAAAGAAATACACCTTATCTTGACTTATTTTTATATGCGAAGAATCAAGTGTTGGAGGATAGGCATTTGTGGAGTTCTATGCTACCTGTAAGAAACCCTGGTGGCACAGCGTTTACAGTGCTCAACTGCTAACCAAAAGATCAGTGATTTGAACCCACCAGCTGCTCTGCAGGAGAAAAATATGACAGCCTGCTTCCATAAAGATTTATAACCTTGGAAACCCTTATTGGGCAGTTCTACTCTGTCCTATAGCGTCACTATGAGTTGGAATTGACTTGGCAGCAGTGGGTTTGCTTTTTGGTTTTATTATACTACCTCTTAATGTCTCTTGCAGCATAAACCATTTGCACACACAGTATTTCATTAAATAAAGCCAACTAAAATATCAAGTTTAATGTTGGAAACATAAGAAATAAAAGGGAATTATCAATGAATATTTAGACAAGTCTTTTTTTATGTTTACCAAAATTAGCTGAATATTGCAAAGAAAAGTGTTTTTTTTTTTTCCATAAAAATACTGGCTGAGATATAAACTTATTCATTATATTTTGAATGCATTGCCAAAGCATTTAAATGAATCCATATTATTTCTGCTTCTTATACTTTATGGTGCTTCTTTTTTTTTCCTATGTATTATTAGGGACCCATATCTGCTGATCTCATACACACTTGGTTATTTGCTTCTTTAAAATAATGAGTAATTGACTAATTGTAGATTCAATATTTTATTTGTGCTATGATCCTGCCCACATTATATTGCAAACTTCAAAAGAAAGTCCACACTTTGAAAGATGGCCCTATATAAATGAACCTATAAAAATCTGGCATCTTTCTGTGTGTATGCACAAATAACATATTAATTGCCAGATTTTTTCTAATTTCGTGTAGAGAAAATTTGATATTATACATAAATATAACATACATTTAAAATAGATTTCAATATGTTATGTACTTTTGTATATTTCTAACATATGTCACACAATACTCACATGGTAAAAAAAAAAAAAATTTCTTCAACTAATTTCCCTTCCCAGTGATAAAATCTATTAAAGGGATAATGTTAACAAAGTGATACTTAACATTATTGAATAGAAATGTGAAGTTAGCATTGTGAGCCATCTGGAATTCCCAATGGTTAGTTATAGATCTCCTGTCCACCATACAAGCATGCATACACACACACACACACACAGAAACACACACATTCCTTCTATCTATGGGATGGAGGAAACATCTGCCTGCCCTTTTGAAATGCTGCCAAGTGTGCATTGGAGCAGGTAGTATCAGGTTTAACTGTGCAACCAAAAACGATGACTAATTGAAGTTAGGATATACATATTACTTAATGACCATGATGTTTTTATGCCAAAGGAACATTTAAATATTACTTTCCAATCATAGGAGTACATGCATTTTGAACATCTTGAGGGAAAACCATTTTGATAATGAAAATTAAATTCAAATATTTGGAAAGCTTTCAGAAAAAATTAGAACTTTCTCTAATTAGATTTCCTAGTTTTTAAATTTTTATTCCCCTTGTTTTTTACTTTAAAAAATCTTCTCTCTCAATTTTTTAAAGGTAACACTGGAATAAAATTTGTGCCAGTACCTTATTTATCAACTTTCCTTCACTTATTTGTGCATTCAGTTCAAGAGATAAATTTGGAAATCTATGGAAAACTTTCTTCAAATATAATGACTATAAATGGTATCCTGTAACTAAAAAATAACAATTCTCACAAAAAGCTACGTAATTTAAAATGTTACAGATAAAAAAATTGTATATTGAGATACACAATTTTACTACCAAATCTTTATCAGACTTCTCAAATGAGTACATAAAAACTTAATTTTAAAAATATATTCCTGGGGTCTTAAATGCTAACAAGTGGCCATCTAAGATGCATCAGTTGATCTCAACCCACCTGGATCAAAGGAGAATGAAGAACACCAAGGTCACACGATAACTATGAACCCAAGAGGCAGAAAGAGCTGCATGAACCAGAGACTTACATCATCCTGAGACCAGAAGAACTAGATGGTGCCCAGCCACAACCAATGACTGCCCTGACAGGGAGCACAACAGAGAACCCCTGAGGGAGCAGGAGATCAGTGGGATGCAGACCCCAAATTCTCATAAAAAGACCAGACTTAATGGTCTGACTGAGACTAGAAGAATCGCGGTGGTCATGGCCCCCAAACCTTCTGTTGGCCCAGGACAGGAACCATTCCCGAAGACAACTCATCAGACATGGAAGGGACTGGACAATGGGTTGGAGAGAGATGCTGATGAAGAGTGAGCTACTTGTATCAGGTGGACACTTGAGACTGTGTTGGCATCTCCTGTCTGGAGAGGAGATGGGAGGGTAGAGAGGGTTAGAAACTGGCAAAATGGTCATGAAAGGAGAGACTGGAAGGAGGGAGCGGGCTGATTCATTAGGGGGAGAGTAAGTGGGAGTATGGAGTAAGGTGTATATAAGCTTATATGTGACTGACTTGATTTGTAAACTTTCACTTACAGCACAATAAAAATTATTTGAAAAAATATATATTCCTGTAAAGGGCTACAGCAACATTTCAAATAAAAACTTAAGATATATGCATATATATGAAGTTTTATATCTGTAGATGAATCAGAAAAATGAGTTTAGAACACTCGGATTTTCTATTTTTCTTCCCTTTTACTTTAGTAAATATCTGGTCATAATGTTTTTAATATCAGGCTCCATTCTTAAATATCATCTTTGACAAAATGTAATGAAGAGCCATAAGAAATGCTACCAATATTTTGTTGTTGTTCTTGTTCTTGTTTATGTTATTTTGGTAGAATTTTTATTTTGGTAAAATTTTACATTTAAAAAACTCAGAATTAGAAATGATCTTCACATTATGATACGTTTTCTTTCATATTTCTGTCATCAATTCTTATTATTTTTTATTTCAAATACATTTTCTTAACAAATATTTATTTTTTAACAGTCCTCATTATAGTTGGAACCAGTTCCAAACAACAACGGAAGAATCTCCTCAGATGGTCTCCCTAGCCAAAAAAAAAAAAAAAAAAACTGGTGGAAATTACATTAAAAAAAATTTTAAATATTTAAAGTCTCTTGAAATTGTCCTAAAGGCATACAGGACGTGGAGAAAAATTTACTCAACACCATTTCCTTAATCTTTTTAAGAATAAGCAGTTTGTTGCATTTAAACCACGGCCAGTCCCTTCCCTGATCCTTTGTTCCCACTGAGTGAAATGAAAGCTCTATTCCTTATGAATATAGCCAAGAAAACAAGGAGGGTTTCCACTGCCCTCTAGTTCTCAGTCTTGGCCTATGGTGTCTCCCAGGAAGGGGCAAGTTGACATCACTTCTCATCTTCCCACTCAGCTCCATGTTTCAGAAGCTTTATTTCTGGTAAAAGCAACTCTAAGATTTGGGACTCTGTTCCTTGACCCAATCTTCACATGCAGGGGGAAGCTCCAACCCAGGCGTAACAGGCTGAGTATCTTGGGCTGCAATAGCCCTCATCCAAGCTCACAGTTGCTCCATACAACTAAGAAAACTAAAAAAAACAGAGGTTACAGACCTTCCCAGTATCCTGCTAGTAAAGAAAGGGGCAAAGGAGAAAAAGAGACCACTGTCTTTGGTCCTAGCTCTGGAACCTTGGCATAGAGGATTTTTTTTTTTTTTTCCCAGAAAGAGAGAGGCCGACCTGAAGAAAAGAAAGGATTGTAGCTATCCAAAAGGAAATTAATTGATTTTGAACAGCAAGTGGAAAATTTCAAGCCTCAGGGCACTATCAAAAACAATGGAGAGGATTCTGGAAAAATGACAGCATAAACAGACCATCTACTTGCCCACAAATACAACAAGAAATACAACAGGGAAATGGTACTTGGCTCTGAGGGACTTTAAATCAGGGAGCAGAGGAAAGCAGCAGGGAACAGCAGACAGGTAAAAATCAACAAATCAACAAGAAGTCCCATACAGTAAGACATTTGCTTCTCTTACCATACCTACTGCTCTCCCCCAAGCCACACAGGGCTGCTGGCAGCTGTGAACTGCTGAAGCGACCTCAGCAAAAGAGCCTGCTTCCTTAACCATCACACCCCTGCCTGTACAAAGTGACAGGACCCCAAGCTTCTGCTCTAAAATCAACAAAGCAGACCTTCCTGGGGATCAATTTGAAACATTCCAGCACCTTCCCCACCTGGGCACTGTGAACAGCAAGCCTGCTGCAAATTGCTTCAGGAGGCCCCTGCAGCGGAATCTGCTCCTACAGTCAATACTCTAGGCTTACCTGCCCACTCCATAGCTCAGACCTGTCTTACCAACATGAGAGACCTCATATTTATGGTAACCACTAAGAAAATATCTAAAAATCAAACACAAAAGGAAAGTAGAAGGGAAGCAAAATAGTTCACTACAATAAACCAAAAAAACACAAAAGCAAGCAATAGTAAAGGGCAAAGAAAAAGAAACCTTAAGACACATCTATATACGCATGGAGCCCTGGTGGTGCACTGCTTAAAATTTCAGCTGCTAACCAAAAGGTCGGCAGTTCAAAGCCACCATCTGCTCCTTGGAAACCCTATAGGTCAGTTCTACTTTGTTCTATAGGGTTGCTATGAGTCAGAATCTACTTGACAGCTTTAAATATATATATATATAGTATATACATATAAAACCAAACCCACTGCCATCGAGTCTATTACAACTCATAGCGACCCTATAGGACAGAGTGGAACTGCCCCACAGAGTTTCCAAGGAGCACCTGGCAGATTTGAACTGCTGACCTCTTGGTTAGCAGTCGTAGCACTTATCCACTATGCCACCAGGGTTTCCATATATATATATATATATACACTTATGAAGATTTGTGGGTTTTATGGAGATTTGGGTCATAAGCAATTAAGAAGAGGTTGGTAGCTGTACGAGAACAACAAGTTAACAAAGTAGTAGTTTAACAGATAACCAGAGAAAGAGACACCTTGGAAAGCCCTCTTGAAGTCATAACAAGCTGTAAAGACTGGCTTCAAAAGGCTACCTCCTCTAAAGGGGGCCTGTGTTTAATTGGGTCAAACTGTGGAGCAATATTTGTCCAAGGTACAGTAAAAACACTGTTCAACTGGAAAACGGTGAGTTCTAACATACACTGGAATATATATAACAGTAATTGCACAAATTTGGGGAAAGAATAAAAACAGGTACATAGAAATAACATTTTTATAACTCACAGAATTAGGTCAGTATAAATCACAATTATACTTTGATAAGTTAAGATTTATATAGTAAGCCCTAGAGCAACCACACATACATGCAAGTATATATATATATATACATATATACATACATACAAACATATATATATATGTGTTTGTGTGTAGATACATGGAGCGCCAGTAGCGCAGTGGTTAAGAGCTATGGCTGCTAACCAAAAGGTCAGCAGTTGGAATCCACCAGCTGCTCCTTGGAAACCCTATGAGGCAGTTCTACTCTGTCTTATAGGGTTGCTATGAGTCAAAACTGATTCGACAGCACCTAACGACAACTATATATATATACATATATGTACACATATGCATATATACAAATATATACATATATAAAGTGAATGAAATCTCTAAAGTAATTAAAATTTTATTCTAGAAAATATTCTTTCATATTTTCAGCAATAAAAGTTGAACAGAGGAACAAGACATGAAACAAAACAAAAAGTAAAATGTCATGTATAAGTTCAATTATATCAGTAATAACACTAAATGCAAATGGGTTAAACAATCCAAATCAAAACTCAGAGATTGGCAGAATGTATATGAAAACAAGATCGAAGTATAACAGTCTACAGGAAAAATATTTTATATTAAAACACCAATATGTGAAACAAGGTGTTTCACAAATTGCAACCACAGGATGATGGAGTAGCTACAATAATATTAGAAACAGTAGAAAAAAATAGTCCTATCAACAAATGGTACAGAATATTAACACATAAAATAATTGGACCCCTACCTCACACCAAACACAAAAATTAACTCACAGTGAATCATAGACCTAAATATTAGAGCTAAAACTATAAAACTCTTAGAAGAAGACATATGTATAAATGTTTTTACCTTAGATTAAGCAAAGCCTTTCTGGATACAACAACAAAGGCAAGAGCATCAAAAGAAAAAAATAGATAAATTGGACTCCATTAAAAAAAAAAAAAACTTTTTTGCTGCAAGTGATACCAATGAAAGAGTGAAAAAACAGTCCAATAATGGGAAAAATATTTTCAAATCACATATCTGATAAGAAACTTGCATTCAGAATATGAAAAGAACCCTTACAGCTCAAAATTAAAAAGATGAAAAAAAAATCCTACTCAAAAAATGGATAACGAATTTGAATAGACACTTTTCCAAAGATATATACAAATGCCCAATAAGCACAAGGAAACATATTCAACATCATTAACCATTAGGGAAATGTAAATCAAAACCACAAATGGGCAAATTCACAAGGATGACAAGTAGACTGGTATTTTCCCTTGATTGGTGGGAGGGGAGATGGGAAGTGACTGCTAATAACTACGAGGTTTCTTTTGGAGTGATAAAAATATTCTAAATTGATTGTTTTGATGGTTGCACAATTCCATAAATATATTATGAACCATTAAATTGCATACTGTAAATGGTTTAGCTATATAGTATGTGAATTATTTCTCAATAAAGAAGTTGAAAATGTATTCATTTTATGTCTATGATGCCCTTTAATACTTACATAACCACATGTCTTTCACTGTATCTTTTTTGTCATCATTTAAGTTGTTGTTGTTAGGTGCTGTCGAGTTAGTTCCGACTCATAGCAGCCCTGTGCACAACAGAATGAAACACTGCCCAGTCCTGAGCCATCCTTACAATCGCTGCTATGCTTGAGTTCATCATTGCAGCCACTGTGTCAATCCACCTCATTGAGGGTCTTCCTCTTTTCTGCTGACCCTGTACTCTGCCAAGCATCATGTCCTTCTCCAGGGACTGATCCCTCCTGACAACATGTCCAAAGTATGTAAGATGCAGTCTCACCATCCTTACATCTAAGGAGCATTCTGGCTGTACTACTTTTAAGACAAATTTGTTTGTTCTTTTGGCAGTCCATGGTATATTCAATATTCTTCACCAACACCACAATTCAAAGGTGTCAATTCTTTTAAATTAGCCGGATTTAAGTCAATTTCAATTACTGACTTTCAAAAATCTTCTCTGAATCACATCCTATTTTCTATATTAGATGTTATGTTCATTACAGATTTTCAATTAATATTCTTTAAACTATTTTGCTTTCTACCACATTATTTTAGAAATAGCTGCTTTTTCTCCCAGCACATATCATTATGAATATTCATTCTGTGAATAACCAAATAAGTAGCATTCCTCTTTTTTCAAAATATTAACTGGGTGTTGTACAAAATGATTCAGTGAAAAGGCACAATGCATTCTTTTTCTGTGTCTTCTTTTCATAAGTTATTATCTAAGATGAGCCATATTTCATTATTGCTTTCAATAGTTTTATCATAGAGCTTATCCGGGCTAAGGATATGTGTCACCTTGGTTGGGCCATGATTCTCAGTGGTTTGACAGTTACGATGTATTTTGGCAGTGATGTAATGATGTAATAAAATCTGATATAATGTAATCATCTCTGTGATGAGATCTGCTAAGAGCAGCCAATCAGTTGAAAGGGAGTTTCATTGAGGGTGTGGGCTGAATCCAATATATGTGGAATTTCTGGCAAAGCTCATGGGCTTTGGCTTGCCCCCACTCCTTCATCTGGCTCTTGTACACCTGCCCTCTGGTTCTTGGGACTTGAGCTAGCAGCTTACTTGCCAAACTTGGGTTTGTCAGCCCCTGCAGCTACGTGAATCAGGAGAAGCCTTCAGCCTGACCCACAGACTTGGGACTTTCCAGCTTCTACAACTGCATGAGCCTTTTCTATGATATAAATCTCTCTCTCTCTATACACACACACACACACACACACACACACAAACATGCACACACACACACACACACGCTTTGCTGGCTTTGCTTCTCTAGAGCCCAGCCTGAGGCAGTGTTGTATGTGCACTATGGGCATGGTGCTATAAAAAGTGCTTTCTATTTATTAATATATGTAAGTATGTTAACTAGTGGAAATTGCCTGAGTCAAAAACATTGGTTTGAATCATTATTTCTCCATTTACTGGCTATGGAATATTGGACAAAATACTTAAATTCTATGAATCTCAAGATTCTCAATTGGGATTAAAAATATTGATAATAATTCCTATCTCATAAAGTAATTATGAGAATTAAAATTATGTATACAGTCAAACATTTCACTTGGGAATAGGGAGCATTGAATTGGCAATTGGAAAAAAAAACTTTCTCAAAATAAGCTTTTAATAACAGAAGGATCAAGACTTAGAACTTGACTGTGTCTGTGATAGTTAATTTTATATGTCAGCTTGTCTAGGCTATGGTGCCTAGTTGTTTGGTCAAATATTAGTTTAGAGTTTGTTATGAAGGTGTTTAGAAAAAAACCCATTGCCATCGAGTTGATTCCGACTTACAGCGACCCTATAAGACAGAGTAGAACTGCCCCATAGGGTTTCCAAGGAGTGCCTGGTAGATTTGAACTGCCAACCTTTTGGCTAACAGCCGTAGATCTTAACCGCTACGCCACCAGGGTTTCCTGAAGGTGTTTAGATACAATTAAAATTTATATCAGTTGACTTTAAGTAACACAGATTACTCTCTATTATGGCTGGACCCCTCAAAACAGTTGAAGGCCTTAAAAGCAAAAATTGAGTTTTCCTGAGGAGAGGATTCTACTTCAAGAGTGTTAACAGAGATATCTTGCAGGAGTTTCTAGCCTACCTGGCCTATGGATTTTGGACTTAAGTCTGACGGTTTCCAGCCTACTGTCTGACCTACTATTTTAGATTTGCCAGCACCGCAATCACATGATTCAAATCCTTAAAATCTCTGTCCCTCTCTCTTTCTCTCTCTCTCTCCACACACACACACACACACACACACACACACACACGATGGTTCTATTTCTGTAGCAAACCCCGACTATACAATCTTAGACTCAAAAAGCTCTTTCCCACCGATCTGCCCTTGTGGTACATGTGGAATTGCATTAAAATGTTAAGTCCACTAGGGGACTTTTCAGAAGAGATCCTTTAAAGTATGTTTATATGTTTATATTAATATTAGTTATGGTTTGTGGTTCTTCCATTTAGGATAATTTGCTAATGGCCTCTGATTCAACTTTTGCATAAACAAGGCAAAGTGCCTATCATATGTAACACAGTTGGAAGGCTTCCAGTACCACAAACCATAAATGATTATAAGGAGTCTGTTACAAGTAAAGTACACATTAAAGTGGTGATTAAAAACAATAATCAAAACAAAAACACACTTTTAAAAATGGGAATCTACATTATCCCACAGTATCTTAAGTTATGAAGTTTTAAAAATATATTTTTTCAAAAGGTTACAATTAATCCAATTGAAGTAGATATTAAATAGCAATATTTGAGACGATTGAATTCAACTGTTTTGGGACATTTGTAGGGTGTAATTCATATATAGGTGAATACGTATTTTTCTCTAATTTTGTAAATCATACCATTTCACGTTCTCCTCTAGTCTTACATCATATTCCCATTTTCAGTGAACATATTTCTTGAACTTTAAGATTCAGTAAAGGGGACTTCTATTAATAATGTGTTTTACTCAATGAAATATTACATACCTGTTAAAATGAACTGAATAAGCATGTAGCAACATGAATAAGATTCAGAATTGAATGAAACAAATGTCTTACAAAGAAATTATATACATTTAATAAGAAAAAGGCAATGCTGCCTACTGCTTATTTTTTAAAAAATGTATTATGTATGAATGAGAATGACTGCACCAATGTTCTAGTAGTTATTGCTGAGAAGGTCAGAAGGAGAAGTAATAGCCATGTATAGTACAGTATAGTATAGTACTGTATAGTATTTTTTTTGTATAGTATAGTACAGTATAGTATAGTACAGTACAGTACAGTATAGTACAGTATAGTATAGTACTGTAGCTAAATCTGTTTATATTTCATTCTCTTGAAAGGGAGAGAATCAGAGAAATAGAACGACCTGAAACAAATATGACAAAATATTAACTTCTGTTAAACTTTGGATTTGTAGATGGGTATCTACTATGGTACTTTCTGTAAGTCTGATATATAATTTTTAAAGTCAGACAATGATTTTCTAGTCAATCGAGGCAACTATGTTGACAAAATTCTTGTCTAATCAATGCAAAACAAATAAAAGGAAAACAAAAAATAAAACATGTATACTAAGCACCAACCCAAACCATAAGTATTTCTCTCATGTTCAAAGGTTATAAATACATGGACAATACTCTTTTTCTGCATTTTTAGAAAAAGAAAAAAAATACCATTAATTTTCCCAAGTTTTTTATCCCATCTACTCCTCCGTGGAAACTCTGGTGGCCTAGTGGTTAAGTGCTACAGCTGCTAACCAGAGGGTCGGCAGTTCAAATCTGCCAGGCACTCCTTGGAAACTCTATGGGGCAGTTCTACTCTGTCCTGTAGGGTCACTATGAGTCGGAATCGACTCAACGGCACTGGGTTTGGTTTTGGTTTTACTCCTCCTTGCCCAACCATGCGATATTACTTTGTGCAGAAACTAAAAGAGTATGAGCTAAACCACCAGCAGCACTGATCTCGGACAAGGCCCTGGCTATCTCATGGTAACGTGCAGTTTCATGTTCATAGATTTTTGTGGTCAGTTGACTTAACTTTTCCCCTTGCGTCTACAGTGCCTGCATGGGTACTCGCTCAAACACTGCTGCAGAACTTCTATGAACATGAGGCTACCTAAGGATAAAAAATCTTTTACTTCATGAGCAATGTGAGATAAATTGGAATGTGAAGAGGTTTTGCCAATTTTGAACACTGGAAGCATGTGTTGCATAGCCATAAATATAATCTCTAAATAATAATCTCAAATTGAGTGAAGTGTCTCTCAAATCTATATACAACTAAATTAAAGAACAAAGCTTACAGTCCTTTGAGTCTTTTTAGATAGACCTAGGAAATCATAGTTGGGATTAAAAAAGACCCATTGCCTTCAAGTCGATTCCAACTCATAGTGATCCTATAAGACAGAATAGAATTGCCCCATAGGATTTCCAAGGAGCAGCTGGTGGATTCAAACTGCTGACCTTTTTAGTTACAGCCAAGCTCTTAACCACTTTGCCATAAAGGAAAGTAGATTACAGAATTCCTATTAATTTAAACATTAAAACAGATATGTTTAATATGTATTAACTACATTGAAAGTGTAACATCTGCCTTCCTTTACAGAATTCAGGTATCAAAGCTAATAGAGAGAGGGCTGTATCTTTTCATTTAGGCAATAATCCTACAATTGGGGAAGCTAATCTTAAGTACTGGAATGGTATGTGTGAGTCATAATCTTTTGGTGAATATAACAGATAATGTCATATGCAACTTCTAAATCTCCATTGTTAGTTTTGTTTGTTAACAGAGAAGAACGTGACCAAATTAAGAAAATTGGATTTATTTTACAGCACTTATTTAAAAACTATTGCCAGCACATTTTTTGTATATTAATGCTATGTAGAAATTGGTCCTCAAATTGTTACTTTACTTTAACTAGCTGTTCTTACATAGTGTTAGTTTTCACCTATTTTTAGATAACTAATTTCATTGTATAATTTATTACCTGATTTAGGAGGATAAGACAGTAGTCTCAATTAAAATTAAAAAAAAAAAAACAACTTATTTGTTTACTATTTGCATTCAAATTCTAATCTTGTCATCAGGAAAGACGTGTACCAGGGTTATATCCTTTCACTATACTTATTAAATTTGTATGCTGAACAAATAATCTGAGAAGCTGTACTATATATAGAAGAATGCAGCATCAAGATTGGAGGAAGACTCATTAACAACATGCCATATGCAGATGACACAACCTTGCTTGCTGAAAGTGAAGATTTGAAGCACTTACTGATAAAGATCAAAGACTATAGCCTTCAGTATAGATTACCTCTCAACATAAAGAAGACAAAAAAACCTCACAACTGGATCAACAAACAACATCATGATAAACGGAGAAAATATTGAATTTGTCAAGGATTTCGTTTTACTTGGATGCACAATCAACACACACGGGAGCAGCAGTCAAGAAATGAAAGGGCAGATTGCATTGTGCGAATCTGCTGCAAAAGACCTCTTTAACGTGTTAAAAAGCAAAGAAGTCACTTTGAGGACTCAGGTGAACCTGTCCCAAGCCATGATATTTTCAATTGCCTCATAAAATGCAGAAGCTCAATAATGAGTAAGGAAGACCAAAAAAAAAAAAAGAATTGATGCCTTTGAATTATGGTGTTAGCGAAGGATATTGAATATACCATGGACTGCCTGAAGAACAAAAAAATCTGTCTTGAAGGAAGTACAGCCGAATGCTCCTTAGAAGCAAGAAAGCGGAGACTTTGTCTCATATACTTTGGACATGTTATCAGGAGGGATCTGTCCCTGGAAAATTACATCATGGGCCCAAATACAGCAACTATTGTGAGGATGGCATAGGACCGGGCAGTGTTTCATTCCTTTGTACGTAGTGTTGCTATGGGTCATAACCTACTCGATGACACCTAACGATGGCAATTCTAATCTTCCTGAATAGCTTTAGAGTGAAAAGTGAAGTATAACTTAATTATTGGAATAAACCTAAGAATATTTAGAAACTAGCCCCAACACCTGGTTTAGAATGACCCAGAATTCAGTAATTTACAACATTTTTTGTGTGTGTATGCCAAAAGTTAGCCTCACACTACATGAGTGGAGAGAAAAGGGTAAGAAAGAATAAAGGTGTACTTTTGGCCACTTTGGGTCCTTAGGGAAATCTACTGAGCTAATGAAAATGTGTACTAAGCCAGCTCTAATTTCCTTTAGACTTGCTTTTAAAGATGTTTTCTTAAACTACTGTCTGTCAAACTTAACGTTTTGGAAAATTCTTTTAAGTCTATTTTCTGTAGCTTTTTTAGCCCTCCCCCAATAAATACCTTTTGTTTCATCTAGCAAATTTCATAATTTATATAGTATAAAATATACCAATTAGGCCTATGATTTCTATGTCACTGTTAGTATAGAAACTGTTTTTTTTCTCTGAAAGTTTTTAAAAACACACACACACAATGTGATAGTTATTTCAATAGGTGTTACTTTTCAAGGAACCCTGGTGGTGCAAAGCTGCTAACCTAAAGTTTGGCAGTTTGAACCCACCAGCCACTCCGAGGGAGAAAGTTGTGACAGTCCGCTTCTGTAAAGATTTAAGTACAGCCTTGGAAATCCTATGGGGCAGTTCTACTCTGTCTATGGGGTAGTTCTACTCTCCTATAGGGTCGCTATGAGTCGGAATCAACTCGGTGGCAGTGAGCTCTTTGGTTTGGTTAGCTGAAAAGGCTATATCCTAAGACAGGTATCCTGGTAGCAAATAAGTTTAAACTTTATATTACTTTTTGCTTATAATCTATAAATAAGCTTCCAAAAGGTAACATTTGGATATTAAAAACAAAAACCAAAATCAAACCCATTGCTGTCGAGTTGATTCCAACTCATAGCAACCCTATAGGAGAGTAGAACTACCCCATAGAGTTTCCAAAGAGCACCTGGTGGATTTGAACTGCTGACCCCTTAGTTAGCAGCCATAGCTCTAACCACTACACCACCAGGGTTTCCTACAACATTTGGGTATACGAACCAATAAATCATATATCTATTAGAACTCCTACTGGTACCACAAATTGACTTCAGCCATTAAACATGGCAGAGGGGAATTTAGTCAAATCCTGCTGCCTGACTTAGCTGACTCTGATACTGGCTCCTACCTTCGCTGTCCACTACACTGGCTCTCTCAAAATTCCTCAAATACACCCACTCTTTCCAGCTTCAGGGCTTTTGCATTGGCTCTTGCCCCTACCTGGAATGTTCTTCACATAGGTTTATATTCAGATTAATCTGTCACTTCAAATAGCTGCCTCCCCACAACATTCATATCTCACTTGAAATGCCACTTCCTTACAGAAGTCATCAATGACCACTTATCACTTTCTAAACGGATTTATTTCTTTATCTGTTTATCGAATGTCTTTTTTCTCCTCCGACTTCCAACAAACCAGAATAAACCTAAGGGAAGCACGTTATCTTGCTTATTCACCACTCTATTTTCAGTAACTAAATGACTGCTTGGTGCATACTAAGAACTCAGTATGTATTGTTGATTTATGAAATGATTTTTAAATAGGAATAGATCTTTATATTATTAAATGAACTCAAGAATTAGCTCTTTTGCTTTACTTACTCATAATGTTTTTTTTGTTTTGTTTTGTTTTGCAGTTTACAGTGATGCTATAGGACAGTAGAACTATCCCATAGGGTTTCCAAGGAGCAGCCTGGTAGATTCAAACTGCCAACCTTTTGGTTAGCAGCCCTAGCTCTTAACCAATGTGCCACCTGGGCTCCATATTTCTCTCATATATAAATAAGAACATAAGCAGACATTTAGAGCCAACAAATGATGTTATGTAAATTCCATTCTACTTCATTTACTTTATAGTTATGGAAAAAAATAACCAGATAATATATTATATTTGGCCTAAAGTCACGCCAGTTAAAATCAAATATGAGATTAAGACTTTACTAGGCCTTTGTTGTTTTCATTTAACATGCTGAAATCTAGTTCAAAAGCTAAATTAGTCCTTCTAGTTATTTTGTTATCAGGATGGACCAGTCTCTGGAGAAAGACATCATACTTGGTAAGGTAGAAGGTCAGTGAAAAAGAGGAAGACTCTCGACAAGATGGATTGACACAGTGGCTGCAATAATGAGCTCAAACATAGCAATGATTATGGAGATGGTGTAGGACTGGGCAGTGTTTCCTTCTGTTGTATATGGTGCCTTTATTGAGTCAGAAGTGGCTCAACGGCACCCGACAACAGTTGTTTTGGAAAGAGAAAGAAAAGCTAAAGTAAAAATAATATGGGCATTAGATTCAAAAGGCTTATCTTCCAATCTCTATAGCACCTCTTTCTAGCAGTGTAATACCAAGATAGTTAGCTATTCTGAGGTTCCAATTGGGTAATTGTAAATTGTAGCATTGCACTGAGGCTTAAATAAGAAAATATATACAAAGTGCTTAGTAGAGCCCCCAATAATTATTAACCCTCAACATCTGGTATATTTTGTGATGCTAACTATGAGGAAATCAGTATGGTTCTCACGATTCTAGTTGATTGGCATCAAGAATTGCATCATTCTCCTTCCAAATGTCTCCTGTGTTACAAAACTGAGGCCATTACCCATCACTGCCTCAGGTTAAACCATTTGAATGCTCACAGTTACCTTTGTGGTTCATTATAGCACCACGAAGTCCTTAAATTAAATAGAAGTGGAGGGTATAAAGATTATTGTTCATTAATTACTTCAATTCTTGTTTATTAGCACTTTGCTTATGCCTCATTAAATTTCAATCAAAAACACAACTGAAGGGAAGAAAAGGTAGTGGTTCCCATTCCATGGGAAGATTGAGGGGGGCCACATGAGAAAAGGGTCTTCTGGTTACCTGAAGAAAGATTCTGAGAGTCAAGAGGAAGAATTGTCTTCTTTTTTATCCAAAGGAACTTAGCATTTTCAGTTCCTTAGTCTTCTTGACCTTTAATCCTCCATTAAATGCTATTACGTATCGAGTGAGACCTAAATCTTTTGCCAAAAGAATTATGAGAACATCATCATTTGATAAATTGCTTCCTAATTATGCAATGCTATTATTGTCTCTTTGTTGGACTTGTAAAATATATGGCCGAAGTGAGGGTGAATTAAAGCAAAGTGCAGGATCAGTGAATCCTGGAAGGTGTGATTTTTAATATATAATCTTCAGGATTTTTTAACCTTCAGGATTTCTGTATGAGCTAAGTATTCTCACACTGTACACAAATACTTATAATAAAAGAGGAGCTTTTTTAAAAAATTTTATTTCTCCGACTATTCAGATTATTCGTAACCTCCTTTCTCTTAATTGCCCATAGCTCTTTTTGCATATAAGATCATGTGGGGTGCTCCTAACTGGTGATATACATGGTGTTCATCCACTGCCATTAGCTGGTTCAATGCTTCACTGAATTCAGGGCACATGTGGTAAGAGTGGCTTTAGGTTGGAAAAGGAAAGAATCAGCCAAGCATTGTGGATAATGATTTAATGTAATTTATGTGGAAAGTATTTAATAAATAATGGCTATGGTATAATTTTGCTTTTCAGATAGTTAATATATGGGCTTTCAAGTCCCCCAGTTGCCCTCAAAGCCAAGTAACCAACTACTGGGCTGCAGCCAAGCAGCAGTCAAAGACCACTGCTTCAATTACCTACCCCCTACTTAGAACAGGTACTTATTGCCAGTAGTGATAAGTTAATCAACTAATGAGTCGATTAAAGAAGTAATTAAAGTGTAAAACAGCAGGAAGGGGGCTTGCTTTTAAAAGGTGCTGTAATACTTAAGGTTAAGTCAAATCGGCTTACTTACACTGTATTGGTTCTGTCTAAAATAAAGTCCTCATGTGGTTCTTCTTGCTGGTGAGTTCTGTTGAATTAGTTGACATAATCAGTGAGGCTGTTACTATTGCCATACAATCAGTGGAAAAGTTAGCCAATCTTTTTTTTGTTTTTTGTACTCTATGAGAGCCAGTCTGTGTTAGGAAGTAAAGTGTATGGGGGGAGGAATATATATATATATATATATATATATACAGTCTCAATAATTGTACCAAGATTATGTGGATCTATTGTACATTTAACCGACTCTCCTTATAGCACTGTGTGAAAGAATAAATATACATAAGCTGTACTTTGACAATGTTTCCACGCTCTTTGAAGTAAATATGATGGTTCTTAGGTGTGATGTTTATTATTTCTCTAAGGCAATTCTTTCAAATGAACATAACATTAAAATTACAATGAAAATCAATGGAATTATTTGACTAAATGTACAAGTAGTCAATTAAACACGCTTTTTTTTTTTTCTGGAATGTATATCTGTGGTCACATTACTTGACATAATACATTGCTACTTGGAGGCTAGAGAAGTTGTTATGCTAGTTCCAAAGATGTTTCTAGGACAAGGGAAATTAGTTTACATGTTAGGAAAACTTCTTTCATTTTCAGTCTTCATTAATTCTTATAAAGGCAGGGGTTATATATTGCTATCTCATTTTCCGTCAGATATATAGAACAAACATATGACTTGCTCAAGGTTACAGGATTTTTAACTGGCATGGCAAAATTTCATATGTTGATCTCAAGCTACTTGTATATACTGTTAATCACTGAGCTTGGTGATATCTGAAATTTTGTTGTGAGCAAGTTTTAACATTTCTATATTGTTAATATCATACAATGAAGGGTAAATTTAAAGGGATATGGAATTGTTCACCTGTTTCTAAGCACTGTAATGAAACAGGTGTGTTTGAAATCCCTTTGCCATCTGATGTTATTTTAGTGCAGTGGTTAAGAGCTATGGCTGCTAACCAAAAGGATGGTAGTTCAAATCCATCGGCTGCTCCTTGAAAACTCTGCAGGTGAGTTCTACCCTATCCTATGAGCCAAAATCAACTTGATGGCAATGGGTTTTGTTTTTTACAGTGGAATATGTTAAGATTTTATTCTCTTTCCTGGAGATAAATATTGAATCTATATTACATTTGATTTCCATACTTGACCTTCTTCTTGGAAATTTTCTTCCCTGAACTATGATGTGGTTACCTCTATCTGTAAATCACTGTAGTTGTTTTTGTAAGCTGCCATTTTTTCATAGAGGTAGCCCCTGACTCAAGACAAACCCAAGCAAAATGAGACTCAACCACTGTGATCCATAGGGCTTTCATTGGCTGATTTTTCAGAAGTAGATTGCCAGGCCTTTTTTCCTAATCTATCTCAATCTGGAAGCTCCACTGCAACCTGTTCAACATCATAGCCACCTCCACTGACAGATGGGTGGTGGCTAAGCTTGAGATGGATTGATCAGTAATTGAAACTGGGCCTTCTGCATAGAAGGCAATAATTATACTACTGCCCCCAACTCACTTTAGGACCCAGGTAATATTTTTTACATGAGCACATATACATGTGGGAACAACTAGGCAAAGCCCAGCATGGTCTAGAGTAGTGGTTCTCAGATTTAGTGTGCATCAGTATCATCAGAAGTGTTTGTTACAAACAGATTGCTGGACCCATTCCAGTGTTCCTGAGTTAGTAGGCCTGGAGCAGGATCTAAGAATTTGCATTTCTAACAAGTTCTCTGGTTATGCTGATGCTACTGGTCTGAGGACCACATTTTCTTTAGCACTGTCATGGAAGAAAAACAAAACTCTTTGGAAATGGAATGTCCTAGGGTTGAATCCCTCTACGTGAGTTAAGGGAATAAATAGGAATGGAAAACCTCAAGACAAATACCCACTATTGTTATAATCTATGATCTACCTCATCTTTTTTTACCAGTCTGCCAGGTAACTGAGTTCCTCCAGGAACATCTCAGTATCTCTCTCCTGGATGGTCTTTCCAAGTTCTTTGTCTATGGATTGTAATTATTTAGCAATGGTGCTGGATGAGTATGTAGAGGAGGAGACACACAGAAGACAGCCTCTGTACATTTTTTTAACAGCATTACCCGCAGTTGGGTTTCAGGAATGGCGTGATGTTATTAAGTCACCCTAAAGATCAGTGAATCTATTCCACTTGAATGAAGGAACTCAATTCCAATTAAATTCTATTTAATTCTGCTCCACTTCCAACTGTACATGAGTTACTTCTTCCTTGACTCTAATCCATTTGAGCTAGATCAGATTTCATAAATTAAAAGGGGACAATCCTCCAGATTGTCAAGTCTTCCTGAGACTTCAGAAGCCAGTTAAAATCTTGGGGGTCCTAATGACACCCTCATTTCTGACTTGTTTGCTCCAAATCTGGGGTTTCCCACTACCTCTTCAAGTTTCTGGAACGCTGGCTCCCACTACTCCCCCGGGTTTGATAATTTGCTAGAATGACTAACAAAACACAGCAACGTGCTACATTTATGAGGACAGTTTCCTTATCACTAAAAAGGATACAAATTAAGAGACTCTTAATGCCAGGTCTAAGAAGCCCTGGTGGAATAATGGCTAAGTGCTCAGCTGTTAACTGAAAGGTTGGCGGTTTGAACCCACCCAGTGGCTCCATTGGAGAAAAGACTTGGCAATCTGCTTTCATAAAGATTACAGACTAGGAAACCCTATGGGGCAGTTCTACTCTGTCCTAAAGGTCACTATGAGTTGGAATTGACTAGATGGTGCCTAATGACAACAAGAGGGCCAGGTCTAGGAGGGTCCCTAAAACAGACCTACCATGTCCCAAAAAAGAGATGTGTTACCCTCTTACTTGCAATATCTATCACCTACCGGGAGGCCATGGAGCTACCATGTCCAGAGCCTTTATTCAGACCTTATTACGTAGACAAGTGTCTCTGGTTGGCACAGAGTGTTAAGTGCTTGACTACTAGCCTGAAGGTTGATGGTTCAAACCCATTTAAAGGTGCCTCAGAAGAAAAGCCTGAGGTCATAGCTAAGGTCACAGCTAGAGACTTTTGGAGTGCATTTCTACTCCGTGGCACATGGGGTCACCATGTGTTGAATCAATTCAATGGCAACATGTTTACTTTAATAGAAATCTCTGGGTGGTGCAAAAGGTTGACACACTCAGCTGCTAACCAAAAACTTGGAAGTTCAAGTTTGCCTAGAAACATCTTGGAAGAAAGGCCTAATGATCTACTTCTGGAAAATAGAAACGAGCCATTGAAAACCCGATGGAGCACCGCTCTACTCTAACGCACATGGAGTTGCTGTGTGTCAGAGGCAACTCTATGGCAACTGTTTTTTGTTGTTGTTGTTGTTATTTTTTAATTCTGATATACTTAATATACGTAGTTCTAGAGTATGAAACACTTTTATGTCAAAAAATGTTGGCTCTTGTTCTTGGATTTACAAACATTGTGACTTAGTTATCACTTTTTCCAATTTATTGAAATAGTAATGGATTGGTGGGAGTGAAAAGAGAGCTAACCCCTCCAATACTTAGAAAGAGATCTATTACATCTTCAGCATGTGACTGTTGTCTCAATGGGAGGGAAAATAAAAGACAGGAATCATCTTCTCTCACAGAGATGTGCTAAAAGAAATGTGCTAAGGGATGTGGTGAAGAATTGAGGATTAAAAATAGTCCGGGGCTGCAAGTGTTTTCTTCTTTTGTTTATCCTTCTTAAATTATGCTTGATGTTATTTAGATAACACGTTTTCTTATGGGTTGCATGGAAGTCAGAAATGTATTTTACACAAATAAAAGAAAATTAAAAAGGCGGTGAAAACATGACTCTGGGACAGTATCCTCAGCGTGTTTGTTTGTGAGATTTTGGGGGCTTTGTAATTTAGAAAGCTCCTTGTGATGTATTAATTAGCTGCAAACAGGAATGTATTGTGTCCAAACAGTGCATATATTGCAAGGGTGCAATTTGCCAGGAGGGCCTAAGTAGGCTTTTGTGTTGTGAAACCACAATGAAAAGACTCAGGCAGAAAACAGCTTTCTGAAAATTGCACCTTTTGATGTGTTGGTGACATGAAATTGATGGGGTTAGGTGGAATAATGACTTTAAACATTAATCCTTCCTCTCCTGAGACAGGCGGTATCTTGAGGTGCTCATTAGATTTCAAATGGAAAGAGAATTTAGCAAATTCCTTTTTTTTCTTTCCTTTTCACAAAACTACTAAATAGTTTTGATTTATATGATTAACCTGCATGGGAATTATCCAGAGATGGTAAATGTGTGAAGAAGCTGGTCAAAATCACACTGTTTGTGCCCCAGGAGGATCTATAGAATAAGGTGCTGTGTGGTACATGGTACACCCACTATACCTCAGCTCTCATCAAGCCCACTGCATTTAATTTCAAAAGCAAGGCTTTGAGGTTTGATCCACCAGCCTTCCTTCAGTACCTTGCAGCCAAAGGCTTTCTTACAGAATGGCTATGATTCTAAGCTCCTGGGGTGCATCTGATGTCATGGCTTTTAGGGGAACACCCCCGTAAGTGCTGTAATGCAGAGAAGTACAAAGACAATGCTGGTTTTGTGTGTGTGTGTACACATATTAGTAGTTGCCAAGAGTTTTTGACCACCTTAAGGAAAATTTGTATGTGTTTATTTTTAGTGTATTCCTAAGGAATTAGATTTTCCTTTGCATTTTGCAGACTTTGTGAGAAAGGTATATCTATGCTCATGACCCTTCTGGATCTAATAAAGACTGCAAAGCTGTTAAGTGAGTCAACATACCATCACATCCTCGATGATAAAAAACTGGATGGCTGACCCTCATGACGTTCCTTACACTTCGGTTATAGCTGATATTGCAATTGAAGTTCAAATAAGAAAAGCACTGCCAGTATGGGTGTGTGTGTGTGTGTGTGTGAGAGAGAGAGAGTTTGTGTGTGTATGCATATTTGCATATTACACACCTGCACGCACACAGAGGTTTAACTTATGCATGATTCTATGATAAAAGGGGTCATTGTACTACATCATCTAGCATCTTAAGATTAAAAGCATTAAAGAAGGCAAATAACTGCTTTAGTGTTAAAAAATAATGAAACTATGTGGAAAAAAGCTAAAGGGAAGGCTTTAAAAAGCTTGTTGTCAGAAATTGTAAACATATGAAAATTTTACTATGGAATGATTTTCGGATTGTTTTGTTTCCAAGATAGTAGTATAGATTTCATTGCCTCAGACATTTAAAACAATGCTCCTCAGAGTTTGGAGGTGAAAGCTTCGAAAGAAGTTTTTCTGTGAGGAAGTGACCTATCTGACCTAATTGTGAGGACTTTCTCTCTCTTTCTTTTTCTCTGTATCCTCTACCACTTGGAGAAATGCTGTGTGGGAAGCAAAAATTCCTCTTCTCACTACGTTTTGCACATTGTCAGAATTTATTAACAGTATTTTCAGAAGAATGACAGGGTTATTAGACATTTGATGGCAGAAACTCAAAAACAATTCTACATCCTGTTTGGTCAAACTTGTAAAATTTTCAAGAACTGAGGCAGGAAAATTGGTCTTCTAATGCATGTGTTAAATGCAGACTTGCCAAGATGAGAACTTGAGATTGGGATAGAAAAATGAAGGGTCAATTATATAAAGCCATATTATTCATTAACATGTATAGTTTAGATGTTATTATAATTTATGATAAACAAAGGCTTGCAAAATATATTAATACCCTCATTTAAAAGGGCAGTCCTAATATGGACACCCCATATGGAACATGAGCTGTGTCTATACCATTCCAGAATTATCGGTTAAGAAGTAAATATTAACACATTTTAAAATACATTCAGTAAGTTGATATATTTACTTTATTTTGGGGTATGAAAATACTGTTTTGTTTTTTTTTTTTACTTTTGATTGATAGTTTCATTGAATTGACTTAATTGATAAGTATATTGCTATCATATAACATTGGGTACGAAGCAGAATCATTTATTGGCAAACTTGTAATATAAGGCAAAAAGTTTCTATAATCTAAATAAAAACTGCTGTGATTATCTTCAACTGAGAGACTGTAGTTTAAGTTTTACAGTCCAGGTTTTTTTTGTTTCGTGTTATTTTTTGAGGGTTGGGGGAGGGGTTCATTTGTTTTTATTTTTTCTCCATGGTGCTAAATATTACTTTATCTTCTATTCTCTGGCTTTAAATACGTTGCTTTAAAAAAATCTGTAAAAAAATTAATCAGAAAATTTATGCAGAATAGTAAAGTTAACTGAAAATAGATAAAACACAGGTGATCTTTAGCTTGATGACAAAAGGAATGGCTACTTGTTATGTGGATTCACATTTGTACGCATATTTAGATACATGCCCTGTTAATTCATTTATTCTTTAAATTTTCAGTAAGTACTGTAAGTCTCTAGGTATTGCAACAGATGCTAAGATCCAAAGATAAATATAACTCAATCCCCCTCATGAAGGGGTATGAGACAAACAGAAGGAAACAGATAATAAAAGAAATTTGTGTATGCAAAAGCAATAATGATTATTATAACATAAGCCTGTGTACATCAAAGTGAGCTACAGGCAAGGAGGTGGACAAATCCAAAAGGTCACTGAGACATGGGGAAGATGAAGAAGGGAGGGGCAACTAGAAAGGCGTTAAAGAATATGTGGGTTTTTTGTTCGCATTGAGTTGAAACCCATGGAAGTGTTTAACAAGCCAAGAGAAGGGCGTATAGAGAAAGTCAAGTTAGTTTTAAAGGTATGTTCTATATAATAACATTGCTTCCACTGTAAAATGAGAGAGTAAAAGAAAACTAGAGGGGGTATTCCAACTAATATGGAGTGATTGTTAGTTTACATCTGCAACCAAGAGCAGCCGTATGACAAATTATGAAAGAATTTTTTTTTCTTGGTATCTTAACTACAGCTATATTAGGCATACTCACCATTTATTCCAGGCAACCAGAATTCCATGCTACCAGCAACACTAGACTCTGTCAGTCCCCTTCAGAATTGCTTCCTGTTTTGGCTTTCACCCCATCCCGTCTCTTCTAGTTTTTGCTCCATTGCCTCTCACTTAGTGGTTGATGAAAAGCAATCTGATAAGCTAATTCTTACTAAGGTTTAATTACTTAACAGCTTGATTATTAAATCTCCAAGGGTATTTGGATTTTGAATAGAGGACTCGTGGATGTTAAAAGTTTTAATTCAATAGAATTAATTAGTGGGTTTTTAGTGGGGGAAGACATTGTGTTGGGACACGGAAGGCAATAGGGAGGAGAATTCCAGAAATACTCCAATCCTTTCACACATCTAGTGAATTATGAAAGAGGAATTCCGTAGTAATTGATGTATTTTTGAGGAACAGCAAGCTCAAATGGAGATAGCATTATATTTGGAGTTAAAATCCTTTACCTGCCACCATCTAAATTGTTGCTTTGATCAAATAACTTTCTTTGATTCCCAGTTTTCCCACTTTTATAGTAAAGATAATAACTATTCTACCAGTGATTCTTAGGATCAAATAAGACGTAGGTAGAAATTATTTACAAGATGTAAAAGCACTATATAGATGTATAGTATTACATCTTTCAGAAATGTTTATGTTTACATGTATTAAATTCAATTTTTCTTCCTAAGTCTCTCTTAATTCAGTAAAACACCTATAAAGACAATCACTGGAGAGATGGCTAAATTTGTAATTAATGAAGCTTATCCTGCGTACATATGTATGAGCTTTCTAAACGTATTTTGTGCAACTTAAGGCCTTTCAAGAACATGAACAAAATATAGAAAGAGGAATCCATGATCAAGAACAAACTAAGAAATGAAATTATAGTATGGCTCAAAGAGTGGTTCTAGAAAGAATAAAGATGCAAATTAAGAAAACTAATTGGGAAATTAAGATGTTTATAGAATCAAAAGATATCGATATAGAGATCTTACTTGGGATGTGGAAAGTAATTAATAAATAACAAGAAAATGATTTAAATCTTATTTTGGAGTAGCAGGGAGACAGGAGAATAAAACATCAATTAGAAGTAGAAAAAAAGTGATGTAATCTGTTGGGCAATTTGGGATTACCCATCAACATTTAACATGATCTGAATAAGTATCATTGTTTTTTCGTTTTTGTTTTTTCCATGTAAGTATGTAAGTACAGAAGGAAAGCTTTATTTTGATAGTAACTGTTTAGAGACAAGATGAATATCCACGTATAGAGAAATGGTCAAACCAATCCCCTGGAAAGAAAGGAATGTGTCAGGTTAGCACTTATGCTCAAGGAAGAAGATGGATAGTAAAAGAGCAACTCCCTCACAAACGAGTTCATTGTTTCTAGGCAGCAGGTCATTGTTTGTGAGAACATCAAAAGAGTGTGTGATTGGGAGTCTGTAAAAATAAAATGAAGAAATCATGGATATTGGGAGATAAGCATTTACATCAAGAAAAGAATCTGTGTATTCTGGATTCAATAAGCATGAATATGAAGTCACTTCCACACAATTTTGCTATAGGTTTCCAAGAATGTGTGTTGTAAATATTTTTATAACATGTTACGAAGACGTATTTGTTCAAAATAATGCTATTTATTTTCTTGATAGATTTGTTAGGCTGATGTACCAGCACGATGCCATAAATCCCTTGTATTATCATTTAAGGAAAGCATTCAGCAAAATCTCCCATATTCTTTGAAGGAGTTTACAATTGCCTAGTAAATTTGAATGTAAGACCCAGAATGCATCACTGCTAGTAGAATGGGCAAAAGGTAAGTACCAGATAGAAAGTAGACAGTGAACCTAGAGCATGAACTTTGGAGTAAAATCTGGGCATGAATCCAGGTTCGGACATGTCCTACCTGTGATCTTGAGTCAGTTTTGGATTGCTTAATCTCTGCACACCTAGAGTTTTCTCTATGCCATTTGAGAATTAAAACTGATGCCTACATCTAAGGTTGTTATTAGAATTAAATGAAAAACTGAATCTAAGACACTTGGTATGATGGCAGGCATGAAGGGTTATCATATTAAAAAAAATAAATAGAAGATGTAATGAAATAAGAAGCCTATAGGCAGAGAGTAGGAGAATGAATTGGTAACATGGGGGACAGTAGCAGTAGAAACAGAAAGGAGTTGAGTGTCCATAAAATCCCCTCCCAAAGTAAAGATGAAAAGGAAGCTCTTCCTTTCAGAGGAATGATAAGCACAAAATATCCATCTGTTGAGCTAAAGAATATTGTATGATATACATGAAGGCTATTGAATATCTGCAGAATCATTCCTGTGTTTTCTATGAGATTAGCTTGTCTAATTTCTGAGGCAGTTTTATGTTCACCATTTTCTACAAATACAGTTAAAATAAATCTTCAACATCTAAGATAAGTTGAATACGTGTTTTTTGTCTCCTCAGAGAGACTAACATAATTACTGAATAACTCAAAGAGTTATTCCAAACTGACAAAATAGATTTAAAAGGGCTAAATATAACGCTGTCACGTTTGGGCAGAATATTTAACTTCTTGTGCCTTTGTTTCTCTATCTGTGAGATAAAATTAGGGCTATGGTGATTTTAAGAATAATAAATACACCATCGCTGCCAGAAGAACAAACAAGTCTGTCCTGGAAGAAATACAACCAGAGTACTCCTTGGAAGAGAGGATGGTGAGATTTTATCTCACATACTTTGGACACATTATCAGGAGGAACCAGTCCCAGGAGAAGGATATCATGCTTGGTAAAGTAGAGGGTCAGTGAAAAAGAAGAAGACCCTCAATGAGATGGACGGACACATTGGCTGTAACAATGGGCTCAAACACAGCAACTATTGTGAGGATGGCACAGTGTTTGGTTCATTGTACATAGGGTTGCTATGAGTCAGAACAGACTCGACGGCATCTAACAACATGGTTACTTTAGCACTAACAGTAACATGGTTACTTTAAATAATATAATCAAGATAAAATGCTTAGTGTGGTTATTGACTGATTAAAAAAAATCACAAAATATGGTTATTATTATTACCAGATGAGTGAATTAGTAAAAACCTAATATTTGGAACAGACAATTTAAGAATAATCCACATAAAAAGATTTAAATAATGTCATCAGTGGCAAAGGCAGTATGATCTAAAAGGGAGAAAATTCCACAAAACAGGTAAGAGAATCTTATGTTGCATTAAATAAAAGTATTGTGCTTTGATGAAGAGAAATCAGTGTTTTACTCTACACAGGTATGATATCATCTAGAAGACTCCGTCTAGGAGTAATATTTTAAGAAGATTTTAAATGAAGCCTGGCAAGGGAGAAGAGGTGGGAGCAACGAAGACTATTGACTTAGAAAAGAGAAATATCTAAAGGGAAATAGTAATCTTCAAATATCTTACAAATTTGCATATTTGAAATGTGGAAAATATCTTAGGAATTTGCATATTTGAAATGTGGAATAGATTAGGATTAAGTTTAAAAGTTATAGAAATCAGATTTTGAGCAAACGTATGAATAGATAATCAGAAGTAGATCTGTTCAACAACTCAATGGGATGTTTCGGTGATAGCACCTTTTCGCGTCCACTGTTATTGATCTTGTAGAGGACATCACTGAATAGATTAAGAATTTTTACTAGATGGGGGTGGCAAATATCCAACATGCCTGCCACAGGCACCCATCCTGGACCATCCCGTACATTCTCGACTGTTACAGGTTCTTCCTCACTGGACTGGTAGGGAGCCTTAGAATACTTTATATGACATTTCACACAGTCACTATCAAGCAATTAGTGTGCTATTCCTGCCTAAATTATCTCTAAAGCCTGTAAATTCTAACTCCTTGTGATGATAAGTTTCCACCCAGATTTTTTTTAATCTAGAATACAGAGCACATATACTCCCTGTATTTTACTTTTATGTAAGTAAAGAAAGTAAAATTTCCCACAATTATTGTAATGTCTATCTCCAACAATAAAACGATCCTGAGACAATCCCCAAATCTCAACAGAATCACAAGATGGAATGTTTTCTAGACAAATCAAATTTATAACAATGTATTTTTATATTTTGCAATACAACATAAAGCCTAATAATAAGATCTGAATTCAACAAATACTAGACAAATCTGCAAGTATAACATTCTTCTCTCCTAGCGAACATTCTGTGAATTCATAAATATTTACATATTACAAGTTATAATTATGTAGCACTAGGGAAAAGGGAAAATGTAACTGTATATTTATATCCTACAAGAATATAAAAGAACACTCATAAATTACAAGTGTGCATTGTTCTAAGAGGGGCACCTACTGAGCTTTTGTATCTTAAGGGCAATAATAAAACAAGTTCCCACATCCTCCATCAGTAGATTAAAAAATTATAATTGTAGGTTTGAATGACTATTGATTGCTTTTTATAGTTTCTATTAATAGTTGTAAAATGATTATGTATGAGCACATCATTGTAGGTATTTGCTAATGTGGAAGGAGAAGTATGTATTGCTACAGGGATAATCCTCCTTAAGAAACTGACAAGCATGATTATAAAAAATACTGCAAAGTATGTATTTGCTTTAAAACAATTGCCTAAAATAGTGCAGTTAAATGCTATCTTGTTATTGCTTTTTCATATTCGTTGGCCTGCCACAGTAAACTACATATTGTAGATTAATCTTAACATTAACAAAGCTCTAAATAAAATAGGCTTTACATTTAGAAATCTGTTGTGCATATGTTAGTTTTGAGTTATCCCAGAGCTTTAAAAAAGTGAAAACTGAGAGATATTCCTACATTTTTGCATTGTTTCCCACAGAAATTATCATCATTTCCATTAAATTTTGGCATTTACGGGAGCCCCGGTAGCACAGCAGTTAAGCGTTCGGCTGCTAACTCAAAGGTCAGCAGTTCGAAACCACCAGCCACTGCTTGGAAACCCTCTGCGGCAGTTCTACTCTGTCCTACAGGGTTACTATAAGTCAGAATTGACTTGACGGGAAAGGATATTTTCATATCTCTCTTTTTCTTATTATTTTTAACAAAATATTCTAGCAGTGTAGTTACCTCATGACCATATTTTTATGCACATCTCTGCAGGTACCTTTATATTAGAGGAAATCCAGCTCTTAAGTAGTCTAATCTCTGAGGTTGACAGCATTTACGTGGCAGTGACCTACAGCCATCTGATCAAATTTTGGGTTACTTACCAGTTATAATCAAATATATTCTCATTTGAACAAATCATACAGAAATTGAATACTTTTTTATGAACACTAGCAATATGTTCTCTTCTCTGATAATTTTGACATTAAAATTCCATCTTAATAATCCCATCCTTCAGGCTTTGCAGACTCTTAAGGTATTAAAGCAAAAATTACCCTAAGCAGTTAGATTATAATGTATTTAAAGTTCAGATATTTCATGTTGAATATTAACTGCTCTACTTCCGAGGAAAAGAAAACTATGCTGATTTTCTTCTTCTATAATTTATACATTTCAAAGGCTGGCTATCCAAGTTTCAAACCATAGTTAGAGGAAAATATACTTTAAACTAGACTTGAATGTGAGTTTCAAAGGTATACGTAATAACATATTTAGATAAATTAGATGTGTTAACAATGATTATTTAATTTTATTTTAAAATAACATCCTGCAGAGGTATTGAATATTGAACTATGGTAAATGCTTTACAGATAGCGAAATAGTTAAAACGTTTAAACCTTCTATAGAAAAAAGTGATTCTGCATACTATTAACCTTAGGTAATAGGTAAGAGGAAACACTGGTGACATAGTGGTTAAGTGCTACGGCTGCTAACCAAACGGTCAGCAGTTCAAATCTGCCAGGCGCTCCTTGGAAACTCTATGGGGCAGTTCTACTCTGTCCTATAGGGTCGCTGTGAGTCAGAATCGACTTGATGGCACTGGGTTTGGTATTGGTTTTTTGGTAATAGGTAAGATAGTTACTGAGTGTAAGCTTGATGATGTGGAATGAGAGAAATTAAAGATGAATGTGAGTTAGCAGATGAAAAAATGAACTATTGCATTCTGTGTCCGGTTTAAAGGGACAATAAGATATAATCTATTATATTCTTCTAATTCCAGGAAGGTCTACATGTGACCCATATATAAAGATGAAAACCTGTCCTATTTATAATTTTCTTCCAAAGAACAAAATGTTCAGTCCATTCACACATTTCAAAAGCAATAAACAAACAAACAAAAAAAATCAAAATCTTTTTTTCTAAAGTTTGCTTTGTTTTTATGGCTATGTTTCTATAACGCATAATCTGTCAGCATGATAAGAATACTGATATTAAGTATAATTCATATACAGCTTAAAGACAGAAGGCTTGAAAATTCATACAGGCAGTCCCCAGGTTACAAACAAAATCTGTTCCTAAATTTGAAATTATAGGTAGATTGGAACAGGTACATAGGTTTCTTTTTTAGAGTCAGTTAGCCAAATATTGGTCTTAGTATATAGTATATATTCTACCTGTGAATGCATATGAAACACTTATAAAACACTTCCAAACCATGCAATGTTTTCATGAGCATCAAAAATTAGCACGTGCGTTCTAACGAATCATTGTATTAAACCTAAACTTTGAATATAATAGACTTTATGGCAGTCAGTTCTTAAGTATGAGTTGTCCATAAATCAGACATTAGTATCCTGGAGACTGCCTATAAATAACATGCTTCTAACAGCCTGATCCAGTTTCTACCACTCTTGACCAAAGAGAAATAATAAGAAATAGTAACTTAAAAATGGTCAGAAATACCTACAACATATTTTTTGCACGGTATATAATGGTATCATTATCTTCTTTTGTACCATGGCAAATCACTTCTACTACCAAGCCCCATGGTGGGGGGAGAGATAGAAATAATGACCCTTCATTACTTTTTTTTTTGTGACAATTATGCAAGATCATTTTATTTTATATTGATTCAACCTTACACTTTTATCATTTTTTAACTGTTAATTATACTGTGTCGGTTTGGGTTTCCCAAAAAGTAAATTCTGAGACTCAATTTAATGTGTAACTTGTTTATTCTGGAGGTGATAACAGGAAGCAACTGTATGAGAGTGGGAAAGTGAAAATGTGAGAAGTCTTTTAGTCATTTTTTACTGTGTAATAAAACCAAAACTAAACCAGGTGCCATCAAGTTGACTCTGACTCATGGAGACCCCATGTGTTGCAAAGTAGAACTGCACTCCATAGTGTTTCAAGACTGTGACCTTTCAAAGCAGATAACCAAGCCTTTTTTCCAAGGTGACTCTGGGTGGGTATAAGCCGCCAACCTTTTAATTAGTAGTTGAGCACTAAACCACTTGCACTACCCAAAAAACTATTCCCTTACACAGCCATTTATTGTATCTCACAATTCTGTGGGTTGATGAGATAAGCATCTTCGTTTTTCAACTGGCTCACTTAGGAATTCTCGTGTGGCTGTCTGTAGTCAAACAGTGATTGGGACGGGCACCTGGGCAAGACAGCTGGAACACTTGTCTCAGCTAGGATCTAATGAGGCTGGGCTTCTCTCTCTATTTCTCTCCATGGATTTCCAGGCCCTCTTCTTTCTATGACTTTGTTACACGTCTTCCAACATGATCTTTCCAGCAGTAGAAGTCAGACTTCTTACATGGCATCGCCGTGCTCCCCAAAATTTGAAATTGGAAGTGGACAAGTGTTTGTACATTGTGGCCTTGGTACTACACGGTGTCACTTCCACTGCATTTTATTGGTTATCAATCATAGGGTCACCCTACATTCCATGTGAGAGGAGACTACCAAGGGCATGAACACCAGGAAGGTTGGTTCACTGGGAACTGACTGTCTTTGGAGCCTGGTCACCTAAATAAGAAAACCAGTACACTGTTAGTTAATGAAGAGTTTTACTGATGGTTACAGGTTGGATCCTGCTGGAGAAAGCTGGGAGATATATGTATCTCATCTCAGTATTACCTTACTCGAAAGGCCTGGGAGCTTAGGTGTCTATTTAGCAACTCCTGTTTGTCATTACTAAAGGGATAATTTTAGAAGAATCAACTTTCCAAAACCTCTGGTCTGCCTGCTATGCATATTGAGCACAAATGCCAGAAATATGTCACTCAAAGAAGCTGGAAGAAGGTGTGGGAATGGAGAGTGCTAAGGGGATATCATATGGTCTACAAGCTTATAGTCTAATATGCCAGGAAGGGCAAATTGAGGAGGAATGGTGTCACATTGACAGTCAAAAAGAACATTTCAAGATTTATCCTGACATACAACATTGTCAGTGATAGAATAATATCCATATGCCTACAAGGAAGACCAGTTCATATGACTATTATTCAAATTTAAGCACCAACCACTAAAGCCGAAAATGAAGAAATTGAGGATTTTTACCGACTTCCGCAGTCTGAAATTGATCAAACATGTAATCAAGATACATTGATAATTACTGGCGATTGAAATGCCAAAGTTGGAAACAGAGGAGAAGGATAGGTAGTTGGGAAATATGGCCTTGGTGATAGAAATGACACTGGAGATTGGATGATAGAATTTTGCAAGACCAATGACTTCTTCATTGCAAATACCTATTTTTAACAACTTAAACAGTGACTATACGTGTGAAACTCTATGAGGCAGTTCTACTCTGGCCTATAGGGTCGCTATGAGTCAGAATCGATTCGACGGCACTGGGATACATGTGAACCTTGCCAGATGGAATATACAGGAATCAAATCAACTACATCTGTAGAAAGAGAAGATGGAAAATTTCAATATTATCAGTCAAAACAGGGCCAGGGGCTGACTGAAGAACAGACCATAAATTGCTCATATGAAAGTTCAAGTTGAAGATAAAGAAAATCAGAACAAGACCATGGGAGCCAAAGTACAACCTTGAGTATATCCTACCTGAATTTAGAGACTATCTCAAGAAAAGATTTGATCCATTGAATATTAATGACCAAAAGAGTTGTGAAATGACATCAAGGATATCATACAAGAAGAAACCAAGAGGTCATAAAACAAGAGAGGAAAGAAAACATAATGTATGTCAGAAGAGACCCTGAAACTGGCTCTTGAACGTAAAGTAGCTAAAACAAACAGAAGAAATTATGCAGTAAAAGAGCTGAACAGAAGATTTCAAAGGGCAGCTTGAGAAGACAAAATAAAGCATTATAATGAGATGTGCAAAGACCTGAAGTTAGAAAAACAAAAGGGAAGAACAAGCTCGGCTTGTTCTTCTCAAGCTGAAAAAACCGAAGAAAAATCCCAAGCCTTGAGATATAATACTGAAGGAATCTACAAGGAAAATACTGAACGACACAGGAAGTATCAAAAGAAGATGGAAGGAATACATAGAGTCGCTGTACCAAAAAGCATTAGTCCACTTTCAACCACTTCAGGAGTTAGCATATGATCAAGAACCAGTGGTACTGAAGGGAGAATTCCAAGCTATACTGAAGACATTGGCAAAAAATAAGGATTCAGGAATTCATGGAATACCAAGTGAAATGTTTCAACAAATGGATGCAGCTCTGGAGGGGCTCACTCCTCTATGTCAAGAAATTTGGATGACAGCTTCCTGGCCAATGGACTGGAAGAGATCTATATTTGTGCCCATTCCAAAGAAAGGTGATGCAACAGAATGTGGAAATTATCAAACAATATCATTAATCTCACACACAAGTAAAATTTTGCTGAAGATCATTCAAAAGTGGTTGCGGCGGTACATCAACAGGGAACTCCCAGAAATCCAAGCTCGATTCAGAAGAGGATGCTGAACTAGGGGTATCATTTCTGATGTCAGACAAATCCTGGCTGAAAGCAGAGAATGCCAGAAAGATCTTTACCTGAGTTTTATCAACTATGCAAAGGCATTCGACTGTGTGGATCATAACAAATTATGGATAACATTGCGAAGAATGGGGTTCCCAGAAAATTTAATTGTGCTCATGAGGAACCTGTACATAGATCAAGTTGCAGTGGTTCTAACAGAACAAGGGGATACTATGTGGTTTAAAGTCACAAAAGGTGTGTGTCATGTTTGTATCCTTTAAGCATACTTATTCAGTCTGTGTGCTGAGCAAATAATCTGAGAAGCTGGACTATATAAAGAAGAATGCGACATCAAGTTTGAAAGAAGACTCATTAACAACCTACAATATGCAGATGACACAACCTTGCTTGCCGAAAGTGAAGAGGACTTGAAACACGTACTGATGAAGTTCAATATGATTACACCTTGATGTAAAGAAAACAAAAATACTCACCACTTGACCAGTAAGCAACATCATGATAAAAGGAGAAAAGATTGAAGTTGTCAAGGATTTCATTTTACTTGGGTCCACAATCAAAGCCCATGGAAGCAGCAGTCAAGAGATCAAGGGACACATTATATTGGGCAAATCTGCTGCAAAAGACCTCTTTAAAAGATTAAAAAGCAAAGGTATCACTCTTAGTACTAAGGTGCACCTGACACAAGCCATGGTATTTTCAATCGCTTAGTATATACATGTGAAAGCTGGACAATGAATAAGGAAGACCGAAGAAGAATTGATGCCTTTGAATTATGGTGTTGGTGAAGAATATTGAATATATTATGGACCACCAGAAGTATGAACAAATCTATCCCAGGAGAAGTACAGCCAGAATGCTCCTTAAAAGCAAGGCTGACGAGATTTTGCCTCACTTACTTTGGCCATGTTATCAGGAGGAACCACTCCCTGGAGAAGGACATCACGCTTGGTAAAATAGAGAGTTAGTGAAAAAGGGAAAGACCCTCAATGAGATGGATTGACACAGTGACGCAACAATGGGCTCAGACGTTAAAAGAATTGTGAGGATGGCACAGGACCAACAGTGTTTTGTTCTGTTGCACATGGGGTCGCTATGAGTAAGAACTGACTCAAAGGCATCCAACAACAACACAACAAGGTGATATTGGCTAAGTATATGAAACATTTTTACAGCTTACAAAAATAACAAAGTGAACACCCAGCCCCAGAAAGTAAAATTTATCAGCAACGTAAAAGGCCTTTATGCTTCTTTATTTTCATTCACTTCCCCACCCATAAAGTTATAGCCACCATGCTAAATTCTGTTTTGATTATTTCCTTGCTTTTAAAAAAAGTTACTTCTCCATCTAGGTTTGTATATGTAAAAATTACATGGCTTAGTTTTGCCTGTTATGGGAATTTATATAAATGGAAAGATACCGTATGTATCCTTGTGCAAACTGTCCCATTCATTATATACTATGCTTTTCACACGTTTATGATTGAAACTGAAGTCTGTTCATTTTTATCCGTTTTTTAGTATTTCATCATATAAACACACTATGTTTAATCCATTTAAGTGTTGGTGTCATGGATTGAATTGTGTCCCCAAAAAATGTGTGTATCAACTTGGTTAGGCCATGATTCCCAGTATTCTGTGGTTGTCCTACATTTTGTGATTGTAACTTTATGTTAAAGAGGATTAGGGTGGGATTATAATAACACTCTTACCCAGGTCTCATCCCTGATCCAATGTAAAGGGAGCTTCCCTGGGGTGTGGCCTGCACCGCTTTTATCTCTTAAGAGGTAAAAGGAAAAGGAAGCAAGCAGATAGTTGGGGACCTCATACCACCAAGAAAGCAGCACTGGGAGCAGAGCGTGTCCTTTGGACCTGGGGTCCCTGTGACTGAGAAGCCACTCAACCACGGGAAGATTGAGGATGAGGACCTTCCTCCAGAGCCGACAGAGAGAGGAAGTCTTCCCCTGGAGCTGACACCCTGAATTTGGACTTTTAGCCTATAATGTGACGAAATAAATTCCTCTTTGTTAAAGCCATCTACTTTTGGTATTTCTGTTATAGCAGGACTAGATGACTAAGACAGTTGGTGAATATTTTTGCTGGATTCAAGCATGCTATTGGGAGTTTGGAAACCATGGTGGCGTAGTGGTGAAGAGCTATGGCTGCTAACCAAAGGTCAGCTGTTCAAATCCACCAGGTCCTTCTTAGAAGCTCTATGGGGCAGTTCTACTCTGACCTACAGGGCCACTATGAGTCGGAATTGACTTGACGGCAACAGGTTTGGTTTTTTGTTTTTGTTTTTTTTTCATTGGAAGTGGGATGCAATCCCATAGCAGCACACATGAGGAAAGAAGAAAAGTGAGGCAAGGAAAGAGTGGAATCAGTGTTGATCAGTATTAAGTGATAGTGAACAGGACAAAATTTCAAAAGAGAAGTCATGTAGGATGCCTCTGGGCATGATAATGCATCTACTGAACCTCAAAACGATCTGTTGAGGAATGTGATTGGAAGAGCAAATAATTTGTTACTCTTCTTTATTTTTTTTATTGTTCAAAATTTAACTCAGAGGGCATTAAATCTCCAGCACTTCTGAGTTGTGGTCCTGTGTCATCTAGAGGGATGCTGAGGAAGGCAGATATCAAATCCTGCAGTGACAGTATATATAGATGTCCAGACGTGCTGACAGAGGCCACAGCCTCCATGGCTTCTCTTGGGTTGAGCTTTGGTACTGGAGGTTTTATATTACATTATTAAATAAACACTTGCAGCAGGGTTTTAATAGATAACTTTTATGAAGTTAAGGGGCTTCCTGTGTATTTCCCATTTGATAAAATTTCATCATGAATGCATTTTCAACATTATTGAAGAGTTTTAATCATCTATTGAGATAGTGTGTGTTTTTTCCTTTAATATCTTAATATGATCAATTACATAGTTCTATTTTTTAACTATTAGATCAATCTTACATTTCTGAGATAAAACTTAATTAGATATGATGTCCTTTTCAATTTTCAATGCATGTTATGAATTAAATTGTATTTCCCCCCAAAAATATGTTGAAGACCCAAACGCTAGTATCTGTGAATTTGATCTTGCTTAGAAATAGGGTCTTTGAAGACACTATTGGTTAAGTTAACATGAGGTCATACCGGAGTAGGGTGGGTCATAATCCAATCTGAGTGGTTTCCTCATAAAAGAGAAGAGACCCAGAGGGACAGACAGAGGGAGGACAGCCATGCAAAGATGCACGTACAAGGCAAGGAAACTGAGGCCACCAGAATCTGAGAGAAACAAGCAGGGTCTTTTCCCCTAGAGCCTTCAGAGCAAAGGTGGCTTTTCCAACACTCATAAAATAAGCTGATCTATCTTTTCTATTTCTAGAAAATTTGGTAGTCCGCACTGTTAATTTATCTAAATCTTAGTGTTTTCTTGGGGAAAAATTCATTAACCATTGAAATAATTTATATAATAAATATGGGGCAACTGAGATGTGTATTATTTCTTGACTCAATTTTTCTAAGTACATTCTTATAAATGATCAGCTACGAAATTGTCAAATTTCTTGTGTATTATTGGTTTTTGTGGGTGGGATTATTGGTTTTATCTCTCTAGCCTCTGTAATTATAAAACCTCTGTATTTTTAATATGTACTTCCTTTATCAAATTGACAAGTTTGATTATATTTCATTTCTTTTGAAGAATGATTTTAACTACTTGATCATTTTAATGCTTGTTTTTCATTTCAAAACTTCTGAATTTATGTTTATTGCTTTCTTCTTTCTACTTTATTTTATACTTAATTTCATGCTTTTCTAAAGAAATTGTATGTTATGCTTGTATTTTCTGATTATTTCAACTTTTTTTTTAGTCTAGGCTTTTAAGAACAAATTGGGTTTTAATATCTTTTTAAACTATGTAGCATATGTTTTGTTCAAATAAATTTCTAATTTATAGTATGGCTGTTAACAGAATGATGATTTGTTTAGTTCTGTCAAGTCAGTTTTTACTCATAGGGACCCTATGTACAACAGAATGAAGCACTGCCTGGTCCTGCACCATCATCACAATCATTGCTTTCTTGATGGTGTGAGGTCCCCAGCTCTCTGCTTGCTTCCCTTTCCTTTCATCTCTTGTAAGGTAAAAGATAATACACACCACACTCCAAGGAAACTCCCTTTACTTTGGATCAGGGATGTGACCTGAGCAAGGGTGTTACATCCCACCCTACTCGTCTTTAACCACAGGCAGAGATTATGGTTTATAACTCAGGAAAATCACAACATGGAGGACAACCACACAATATTGCGAATCATGGCCTAACCAGTTGACACATATTTTGGGGGGACACAATTCAATCCATTATAGATGCTTAACAGCTAAAGGAGTTTTGTAGATTTGGGTATAAAAATAAATTTTATATATACATATAATATATATATAAAACCAAAAATTAATTTTATCCTGTGAATGATTATTACTAGTATAAAATGTTGGAGTCCTAATTATTTCAATTTTAATATAATATAAAAACTGTTGACTATAAATGTAAAATCTGTTGATTCAAATATATTCACATACAATCTTTTTTAAATAGGTTTCATTAAATAGGATATGACATTAAATATAATGTATCTGAAGTAAAAACAAGTCAACTTTTTGCCCTGACAGGGAACACAACAAAGAATACCTGATGGAGCAGGAGAACAGTGAGATACAGGCCTCAAATTCTCATAATAAGACCAAACTGAATGGTCTGACTGAGACTGGAAGATCCCTGAAGGTCATAGTCTCCAGACCCTTTGTTAACCCAAGACTGGAATCATTCCCAAGTCCAGCTCTTCTGACAGATATTGGGCTAGACGATAAGACAGAAAATGATACCAATGAGGAGTGAGCTTCTTGGCTCTAGTAGACACAGGAGACTATGTGGGCAATGCGTGTCTGGAGCAAGATGAGAAGGCAGAGGGAGACAGAGGCTGGGTGAATGGACGCGGGAAACACAGGGTGGAGAGGAGAAGTATGCTGTCTCATTAGGAGGAGAGCAGCTAGGAGAACATAGCAAGCTGTGCATAAGTTTTTGCATGACAAACTGACTTGATTCGTAAACTTTTACTTAAAGCACAATAAATTAAAAAAAAAGTCAACTTTAATACATTGTTAAACTATTAGCTCTTTAGGAAATAAATATGTGCTATTATAAGTATTTTTTATATTTCCTCATGTCTCAGAAAATCTGTAATTACCCTTAAAATATCAGGAGGAATTAAAAAAAAAAAGTATTTCTGTACACTAAGTTTCACAGAAGAAGAATTGTTCAAACTCTGACATTACATGTGAAATGTAACTACAAAAATGGATAATCACATTTTACTACAGGATCACTACTTAGCTCTTTTTAATAAATACCAATATTTCCAAAGATGCATTTCACTTTTGATTATACTGAAATTAATCAAATGATTAAAATGTATTTTGACTATTTTTCTCCAGATGACTGGGGAAGAGCTGTTTCCTCAAAGTAGAGTCGACATTAATGACGTGGATGGAGTAAAGCTTTCAGGACCTTCATTTGCTGATGTGGCACAACTCAAAATGAGAAGAAACAGCTGCAAACATCCATTAATAATCAGAACCTGGAATGTACGAAGTATGAATCTAGGAAAATTGGAAATCGTCAAAAATGAAACAGAATGCATAAACACTGATATCCTAGGCATTAGTGAGCTGAAATGGACTGGTATTGGCCATTTTGAATTGGACAATCATATAGTCTACTATGCTGGAAATGACAACTTGAAGAGGAATGGTGTTGCATTCATCGTCAAAAAGAACATTTCAAGATCTATCTTGAAGTACAATGCTGTCAGTGATAGGATAATATCCATATGCCTACAGGGAAGACCAGTTAATATGACTATTATTCAAATATATGCACCAACCACTAGGGCCAAAGATGAAAAAATAGATTTTTATCAGCTGCTGCAGTCTGAAATTGATCGAACATGCAATCAAGATGCATTGATAATTACTGGTGATTTTAACGTGAAAGTTAGAAACAAAGAAGAAGGATCAGCAGTTAGAAAATATGGCCTTGGTGATACAAGCTATAATGGAGATCGAAAGATAAAATTTTGCAAGACCAACGACTTCTTCATTGCAAATACTTTCTTTCACCAACATAAACGATGACTATGGACCTTGCCAGATGGAGCACACAGAAATCAAATAGACTACATCTGTGGAAAGAGATGTTGGAAAAGCTCAGTATCATCAGTCAGAAAAAGGCCAGGGGCCGACTGTGGAACAGACCATCAATTGCTCCTATGCAAGTTCAAGCTGAAACTGGAGAAAATCAGAACAAGTCCACGAGAGCCAAAATATGACCTTGAGTATATCTCACCTGAATTTAGAGACCATCTGAAGGATAGATTTGACACATTGGAACACTGGTGACCAAAGACTGGACGAGTTGTGGAATGACATCAAGGACATCATCCATGAAGAAAGCAAGAGGTCATTGAAAAGACAGGAAAGAAAGTAAAGACCAAGATGGATGTCAGATGAGAATCTGAAACTTGCTCTTGAATCTCGAGCAGCTAAAGCAAAAGGAAGAACTGATGAAGTAAAAGAACTGAAAAGAAGATTTCAGAGGGTGGCTCGAGAAGACAAAGTAAAGTATTATAATGACATGTGCAAAGAGCTGGATATGGAAAACCAAAAGGGAAGAGCACGCTCAGTGTTTCTCAAGCTGAAAGAATTGAAGAAAAAATTCAAGCCTCGAGTTGCAATAGTGAAGGATTCTATGGGGAAAATATTAAATGACACAGGAAGCATCAAAAGAAGATGGAAGGAATACACAGAGTCATTATACCAAAAAGAATTCGTCGATGTTCAGCCATTTCAAGAAGTAGCATATAATCAGGAATCGATGGTGCTGAAGGAAGAAGTCCAAGCTGCTCTGAAGGCATTGGTGAAAAACAAGGCTTCAGGAATCAGTGGAACATCAATTGAGATATTTGAACAAACAGATGTAGCACTAGAGGTGCTCACTCGTCTATGCCAAGAAATATGGAAGACCACTTTCTGGCCAACTGACTGGAAGAGATCCATATTTATGCCTATTCCCATGAAAGGTGATCCAACCAAATGTGGAAATTATAGAACAATATTATTAATATCACATGCAAGCAAAATTTTGCTGAAGATCATTCAAAAATGGCTGCAGCAGTATATTGACAGGGAACTGCCAGAAATTCAGGCCAGTTTCAGAAAAGGACATGGAACCAGGGATATCATTGCTGATGTCAGATGGATCCTGGCTGAAAGCAGAGAATACCAGAAAGATGTTTACCTGTGTTTTGTTGACTATGCTAAGGCATTCCACTGTGTGGATCACAACAAATTATGGATGACGTTGAGAAGAATGCGAATTCCAGCACACTTAATCATGCTCATGAGGAACCTTTACATAGATCAAGAGGCAGTTGTTCAGACAGAACAAGGGGATACTGATTGGTTTAAAGTCAGGAAAGGTGTGTGCCAGGGTTGTGTTCTTTCACCGTACCTATTCAATCTGTATGCTGAGCAAATAATCCAAGCTGGACTATATGAAGAAGAATGGGGCATCAGGATTGGAGTAAGACTCAGTAACAACCTGCATTATGCAGATGACACAACCTTGCTTGCTGAAAGTAAAGAGGACTTTAAGCACTTACTAATGAAGATCAAGGACCACAGCCTTCAGTACGGATTACACCTCAACATAAAGAAAACAAAAATCCTCACAACTGGACCAATGAGCAACATCATGACAAACGGAGAAAAGATTGAAGTTGTCAAGGATTTCATTTTGATTGGATGCACAATCAACAGCCATGGAAGCAGCAGTCAAGAAATCAAAAGACGCATTGCATTGGGTAAATCTGCTCCAAAGGAACTCTTTAAAGTGATGAAGAGCAAAGATGCCATCTTGAAGACGAAAGGTGCACCTAACCCAAGCCACGGTATTTTTAATTGTATCATATGCACGTGAAAGCTAGGCAATGAATAAGGAAGACCGAAGAAGAATTGATGCCCTTGAATTGTGGCATTGGCGAAGAATATTGAATATACCATGGACTGCCAGAAGAACAAACAAGTCTGTCTTGGAAGAAATGAAGCCAGTATGGTCCTTAGAGGCAAGGATGGCGAGACTGCGTCTTACATACTTTGGACGTGTTGTCAGGAGGGATCAGTCTCTGGAGAAGGACATCATGCTTGGCAAAGTATAGGGTCAGCTGAAAAGAGGAAGACCCTCAACAAGGTGGATTGACACAGTGGCTGCAACAATGGGCTCAAGCAGAACAATGATTGTAAGGATGGTGCAGGACCGGGCACTGTTTCATTCTGTTGTGTATAGGTTCACTATGAGTCAGAGCCGACTCGACAGCACCTAACAACAACAACAACATAATGCATTCATTCTTGGTTATAACTCACAATTCTTCACATTGTGAATTTTATTCAGATATTAAACTATACACACACACACAATAGTCCATCTGTATCAGAGTTCCTCTTCATCCATTCCACCATTTTTCTATACAAAGACGCTTTATAGAGATAAGAATAACTACAAAATTCATTGTGAGGATATACGCATTTTAAAGATCCTTGATGAATTGTAACTGCCAAATAACAGTGAGATAACTGTGGCTATACCAATTTTTTCCCTTGGATTGCCAACACGACTGGATAATTTCTCATACACTAGTATAGAAGTTACTGCTAACTTGTGCTAGAATCTAGTGCGATATATATATATATATACCACCTTTTGTGAATATGTGTCAAATGTTTACTTAAAATCAATTCTTACCCTGTTGACAAAATAAAGGATAAAGATGTTATAAAGAGGTTATATAGCAGGATAACAGGATACACACACACACGTGTATATATATATATATATATATATATATATATATATATATATACATACAGAATCTATATCCCGAAAATAAAATGCAGCACATTTCCAGACATAAGGGGTGGTGAGGAGCACTCATATGAACTTGTCTAAGACATAGAAGAAAGGAGTTCCTTCTTCACTATTCTTTTTAGAGTGTATATGGTGTGCTCTTCCTTATGACCCACCATGACTCACTTACCACTTATGGTCCTAAACAGTTTTCTTCCAAGAACTCTGTTTTGGTCACTTAGTGCTGCTATAACAGAAATACCAAAAGTACATGGATATAAAAAAGAGAAATTTATTTTCTCACAGTCTAACAGGTTACTAGTCCAAATTCAGGGTGTCAGCTTCAGGGGAAGGCTTTCTGTCTCTGTCAGCTCAGGAGGAAGTTCCTTGTCCTCAATCTTGCCCTGGTTGAGGAGCTTTTCAGGTGCAGGGACCCTGGGTCCAAAGGACATGCTCTGATCTGGGTGATGCTCAGTGGTATGAGGTCCCCAACTCTCTGCTTGCTTCCCTTTCCTTTTATCTCTTGAGAGATAAAAGGTGGTGTAGGCCACACCCTAGGGAAACTCCCTTTACACTGGATCAGAAAGGTGACCTGAGTAAGGGTGGTGTTACAATCCCACCCTAATCCTCTCAATATAAAATTACAGTCACAAAATGAAGGACAACCACACAATTCTGGGAATCGTGGCCTAATCAAGTCGATACACACATTTTTGGGGGATGTAATTCAATCCATGACAGACTGTTTACGGTGAATATTGTCAAATCTTTTAGAAAGCTTTTCTCTTTATCCTGCGAGAATATCAGGAACTTTAGGAAATCAAAAAACAATGTGTAAAGTCTGTTGTAATCAACATATATTTATACAGCTCTAGCTTTTAGACTCTAAGATCCCAGAAGGCAAGGGCAATGACATTTCCATTTTTTCTCTCCAATGCTTGGTCTTAGATGCAAAAGTAGTATTTGTTGAGTGAATGATTAAATGAATGTTGTATAATCATAGTTTATTTAACTGCCTATGGAATCATAATATGTAAATAATGTAAATATATTTAACTATGCATATATTATGTATTTTTTAAAGAGTCGTAGTTCTCACTAGAAACAAACGTCTGTTTGCCAAAATTAATTTTATTCCTTCCAGTCTTCACATCAGAATACAAAGAAGCTTCATCGGTTGGAGGTAGGGAGTATTTCACTGTTTGCAGGCTGTGCGTGGATACAGGCATGTCTGTTGTGAAGCCTCCCTGAGTCCTGACTTTCCTCTTCTCCAGAGACACTCAACTCTGACAAGTGACCTCTGTACCTTGTATTGGACATATTGATCCAGAAACTACTCACAAAACCTGCCCTGCATCTGTGCTTCCAAACCACACAGGGTTCCAGAGTTGACCCCGGGTCTCTCCAGTTTGGTAGAGCACTACCCTCCCCTCTGGCATGTGATGGATATGCCCTGACCCCATGATATTTGATGTTTAGAATCAAATTTCCTCACTACGTGCAACATTTAACTAACCACCACTTTTTGTTTTAAAGAGCCCAAATCTCTGTTACAGAAATAAACCTAAAGACTCTAATAATTATAGGTTGTTAAAGAATAAAAGGAATTAGGAAACCTTCAGTAAGTAGAAAATAGAGGTAATTCCATAGGAACGCTTCAATAATAGAGTTTATTTAAAGAGAGAGTGTCACATCTAGTAGGAATTTTATGGAGCTAGAATACTGAGTTAAGTGTATGAAGTTTTATTAGAGAGTTTCTAAAATCATGCATTGGCTTTTGAATAAACATGTGAACACTCCTCATTAAGCCAAAAGGATCAGAATTTGACTTTTGATGCATATGAAACTTACTTAGATATAGAGCACCCAAATGTAAGATTTGTTTCTTGTTTGAAAGAATATCCATTTGCTTCAGGAAGTTACCCAAAATAGGTCTAGTTCCTGAAGGCATTCTGTCTGCAACAGTTGGTGAGAAAATAAAGGAATCTAAGCTTTCTGACCAAGAAGTCCAATAAAGTGTGGCTGATCCCAGCACAGGCTGTAAGTCACAAACATTTACAAGCAGTGGTTGGCTCCCCACAAAATTTCCATATGCCCTTATTTACACCTCTCTCAAGGCATCATTTTGACTCACAGTTAAATAATCTGTCACAGAAAGACTGTAAACTTTTTGCAAAGTTCTGGTTATTATAATATTTCTGCATTTATATTCCATCCCATCAGTATTAAAGGCTTTCAGTTATAGTGCTGCTGGGGATAAAAAGCTAAAATGTCTTTGCTCACAGGTGCATTAAATCCTATTAAAGAATCTTCCTTATAGCATATACCTCATTACGGCATACAAAGGGCTGGATTATAAAATGTAGGTGAAGTGTACAAAGTGTGATTTGCTGTTACTTGGTGTGCATACGCTGAAGTCATTAGGGTTTACACTGTACTCGAATGATAGCAGGTTTCATATTCCTACAGAGCAGCTTTGGTGGAGAATGCTTCTGGGTCAAGTAGGCTGACGTGGGGTTATGCCTCTCAATATGGGGGATGAGAAAACTTCTTTAAGTAGATTTACACAATGAAGATGAGTGTTCTTTCCTTCACAACGTTATTGTGTAATAAAAGCATCAGGTCAGAGACCAGATCATCATGGGGGAATCAAATAAATTTAAACAGAAAAGAAAAAAAAAAATAAGGCTAAATTAGGTGATTTAAACATTTTCCTTTAAGCTTATACAAAATCCTCTGGCTATAAAATCCCACATAATACTTTCTGGGATTTATATGTTGCAGACATATAAATATTAACTACTTCAGAGCTGGGGCGGTAGAGCTCTTTACAAAAAGGGACGCCTTGGTGAAGAGAGAATATTTCCTCACATTCAGGTAACTTGATTCCATTTCAATTATCCTTCAGGATCCATTGAAACCACCCCCAAAAGGCACGTGTCAGGAAAGCGGCACATTTTGAAGATGTATTAATGAATGTTTCCCCGTTTCCTTGGAGTGCACAAACCTTTAGTTGTCTGAATAGTTTGAGAGTGTAAGGGCAAGCAGTTAAAAACTGGAGATAAAGCCAATGAATTGGCTTGTGACTCACCACAGATACTATTTAAAAAAAAAAAAAAAGCCAGATATTCTCCTATCCTATCCATTATTCAAGCAGCCTCTTCTGCTCTTGGGTGTCAGATGGGGAACTGATGAGTGTGTTCTGGTGAAGACAGTAAGCGGATGTTAACTTCCCACTGAGAGAATTTCTCCAGGTCGAATAGAAAACGTTCTACTAATCATCTACCCCATGAAAATGCCAGCTGCGGCCCGTGGTAGGATTATCATTCTCATAGACCTCTTACCGAGCTTTTAGCTAAATGAAAAATCTGCCATAGCCTAGGGAGAAGGCATCGAGCAGATAAGAAAGAACAGTGTTTACTAAGAAGCTGCGCTGCTGCAAACAGAACAGGTTTTTCTGTGATGTAAAAATCATAAGGAAACCATTAGGTTAAAAAAAAAAAGATCAATGTATTTACACGTTTCATTTGCAGCAGTTTTATAGGCTCATTAATTTAACATTTCTCTGTACCTTCTGTCCTGAGGGTGTCTTGTGATTTGTTATTCCATTGCTTTATTTCTGTTGCAACACTTGGTTACATACTGTAAATTGCCATATTGCAGAATAACCCGAAGTTTTAAATATTATCTTTTTTTTTTTTCTGGAAAGATGGGGCAGGAGGGTTAAGAGAGTTGTTTTATTTATTTTAGACACCAGAGTATTTTCAATAATAATAAAGGAAACCTACAACTCTGCAAAATTGATTTGGCGAGAGAGTATATCATTACCAAAAGGTAACCAAAAAAAGGGACAGAGATAAGTATGAGGTACCAATTGTTTCCACATTCTGAGAACATCGCACAGATATCCAGAGGTACTCAATGGTTATGCCTATTTCCACCATTTTCTGGTAGAGGCAAAATTACCAAAATACTGGCACCTACAAGCGTTCAGTGTTTTAAATTAGCAAATATAACTATTATTCCAATGACAGTGTATCTGTAACCTTAGCCTGTATTCTGAAATGTGCATGATATTATACAGCATTTTACTGACTCCAACAACTGTACCAACAAAATGGAACTACTCATTTTTTTTTAATCTTCTCTAATCTACTATGTAATATCTGTCTGTTTAAAATCAGACTAATTACCCAGGAAGGTGAAAAATACTTTTCAGTTTAATAACAGGGCCACAATATTTGTGGTGGTTTCCAAGACTGCAACTATTACAAATTGTTTACATTTGTAGCAAACGAAACACATGTGTCACTTTGGTTTATAAAGCATTCTGGCACTTACTATCCTGACTAAGTACCTGTTGTAACGATGTCGTTGTGATTACTTTTGTTAAACTTTATGAGCATGAGGTTGATCATGAGAATTGTGTGTAATTAATAGTTAACATTTAGGACAAAATTTCAATAATACAGTTAGAACAAATTTGCTCTGGATTTGGGAATATACATAATAGCAATGATATTTTCCTACCAGTTCATTTATTATGTATCTTAGTATAAGTTTTATTAAGAATGAAGTATTTTTATGTGAATCAGTTTTAAACTTGAGTAGAGTTTTAGGGTTGACAGGGAATTAGATATCATGTGATACAAAATATTCAATTGAAGGCCTGAGATAAGAGAGTTTTAATAATGAATCAAGTGTCAGAGTTGCGTAGTCATTTATTATATTTTGATTTCACTTATTTAATAAGTACATAAGGTGCAGCGTGCTCAGTGTCTGGGATAGAGAATGAATAAGGCGAATATAACTCCTGACCTAAAAAGCTTATTTTATTTTGGGAAAGTCAGTATTACCAGTGTTTGTTGTTGTTGTTGTTGTGTGCTGTCCAGTTGATTCTGGCTCATAAAAACCCCATACAACAGAGTAGAAATGCCCCCATAGGGTATCCCCGGCTGTGATCCTTACTGGAGCAGATCGCCAGGTCTTTTCTCCTGCCCAGCAGTTGATGGGTTGGAACTGCTGACCTTTTGGTTAGCAGCCAAGAGCTTAACCATTATGCCACCAGGGCTTTTAATAGCAGTATTTATGTAGTTAATTTAATTCAAAATTTAATGGTGACTAATGATCCAAAGCAACAGGGTGTTAAAGAGGCAGTTAACAGGAAGATATGCCTTATCCTAAATAAGCTAGTGTGTGTGTATGTATAAAGAAAATTTAAGAATGTAGGTCTTTTCTACAAGCCCTCTATCTTTCAAATTATTTGGATATGAAATTGGATATTTTAAACTCTAGCTAAATCAAACCAAATACTATCAAAAACCAACTCAGAATAGTATCTGAAATGAGGAGTGGGTGGAGGACTTAGAGAGTGAAGTGTAAAGTTTAGACAATCGGAGAGTTACCATTCCAAATGGTCCTTCCAAGCATACTTGTACAGATGCATTACTTAAATACGGTTTGCAAGCTAGGTAAAATTTCAGCTACCTCCTGTAAGCAAGAGATAGAAAGAGTTTATACTCTTAGGATAGCTGAATTTCTTATGTTCCATTTTCATGTAATCATTCAGAGAAAATAGAAGTTTTTGAAAATTGCTATGACATTTTACAGCATTATGATTGAGAGAATTCTGTTTATTCATAGCTGTGTGGAAAATATAACTGATCTAAAAGTAAGGCCCAAGAGATACTTTAAATTTTTTATGAAAGCTCCTAGTTGAGATTTTTGGCATTGTAAGTACTAAACAAAGCCCTGGTGGGTCAGTGGTTAAGAGTTTGGCTGCTAACCAAAAGGTCAGCAGTTCAAATCCACCAGCTGCTCCTTGAAACCCTTTGGGGCAGTTCTACTCTGTCCTATAGGGTTGCTATGAGTTGGAATCAACTTGACAGCAATTGGTTTGATTTTTTTTTTTTTTTTTAATATTAAATGATTAGATCCGATGATCATTGCTTCTGATTTTAGGAAGTGTTTTGCTCAAGCCTATTTTATTTTCTCACTTTTTCAGTTAAGGTGTTCCCTTTAAGCAAGCAGCTTTGAAACTCTAAGAGTATATAGGATGTGTCCTGGGGAGGGGAGGGCATAGAAGTTTAAGTATATGTAAAACATACTGATTCCTTAGACTATGTTAAGTGATCTCCATACAATCACAGCCCATGGTCCTTTACTTACATTTGAGGAAACTAAAATACAATTGAGGAAACAGCTAGGATATAACAGAGCTGGAATTCCAGATCAAATCCATCTGGTTTTAAAATTTTTACACACTCAACAACTTAGTCCTAGTTTATCTCAATAGTCATTTAGTAGTATTGTTGTTACTAGGTGCCATCTAGTCAATTCTGACTGATAACAACCCTGTGTACAATAGAACGAAGCACTATGCCTTCGTCACAATCTTGCTGTGTTTGAGCCCATTATTGCAGCCACTGTGTCAATCCATTTCATTGCCTATTGGTCCCGTTGTAAGGATATTTGTTGAGGTGTAATCCATACTGAAAGCTTTAGTCTTTGATATTCACCAATAAGTGCTTCAAATTCTGCCCGCTTTCAGTAAACAAGGTTGTATAATCTGCATATTGCAAGTTGTTAATGAGTTTTCCTTCAATCCTGATGCCCCGCTCTTCTTCATACAGTCCAGTTCCTTGGATTATTTGCTCAGCCTAGAGATTGAATAAGGATGGTGAAAGGATACAACCATGGCACACACCTTCCTGATTTTAATCCATGCGGTACCCCCATGTCCTGTTTGAACAACTATCTCTTGGTCTATGTACAGGTTCCACATGACCACAATTACATGTTCTGGAATTCCTATTCTTTGCAATATTATCCATAAAAAAAAATCCATAATTTGTTATAATTCACACAGTCAAATGCTTTCCGTAGTCAATCAAACACAGTTAAACACCTTTTTTGTGTTCTTTGCTTTCAGCCAAGATCCATCCGACAACAGGAATGCTATCCCTTGTTCCACATTCACTTCTGAATCCAGCTTGAATTTCTGGCTGTTTCTTGCCGGTGTAGTGCTGCAACCATATTTGAATTATCTTCAGCAAGATTTTACTTGTGTGTTATATTAATGATATTGCTCAATAATTTCTGCATCCCATTGGATCACCTTTCTTTGGAATGGGCACAAAATATCGTAGGTACATCTATATATGATTTAGCAATGGAACTTGCTAGTTTTAAATTATTTGTGACTTGTCCCTCCACATGTTTGAATTTGTTCCAGTTACTTATACTTTGGTTTTCAGTATCAGCTGTCTCTAAGTGGAGACCTATTTTTGCAGGCATTAATTGCTGTCCCTTATAAATTTGGGGAGAATCAGAAAATCACAGTATTTATATTGAAAACACTTCCGATTACCCCTAGGCAACCGGCATCCTTACATTTAACATCATTTCTCTATCAAATTAAAAAAAAAAAAAAGGAGTTGATGGAGAGGAAAGTTTTCAATTCATGTTTATTGTTATAACCTGACAACTGCCTTGAAATCTGCAGTTTTTTCATGTCCTCTTAGGCAGATCTATGATTTTATTTTAAAAAAGAATCTGAAAGACCCCAGTGTTGATTACATGAGTTTGTCTTCAATATGTGAAAATTCAGTGAGTATACACTGAATCACTGTACTTTTCTAAATCTATAATATACTTCAACCAAAAAGTTGAAAAAGTAATTCATTATCTTAAAAAGGCAAATGACTCTTAAGTCTAATGTAGCTAAAGTTTGCACAATAATCTTTCCACTTTTTACCTCACTTGCTTTTTTAACCCATGAAACTAAGATACATGAAATCTGATGACTGATGGATTAAGATACTTATAAAGTATTATGAACTGTACGAGAAACATGCTAGGTTGCCAGGTAGTATTAGGTATTATTGTTATCATACATATTATTTTAAATATGGCTTAAAGTAATAATAATAATAATACTTATTTGATATGGACAATTTGTATCTATAAAATCTTAAATATGGAAAGGACTACCCCATGTTATCCTAAAAAGTCCATCAGATAGACCCACTAATCTTGGAGTGCCAAGACTGTGTATTGTTATATAATCTAGTCAACACAGTTAGCCATTACTGTTGATTTTCCCTCACACAACAGACAGGATATAGAAAAAGACCTCTGTAGCTTGTTTCACTAAGGCTACTCTTTCATTTGTATTCATTCCTTGTATCACATAAAACATTTGGTATAGGATGACTAGTATAACTGGCCACCTAGGGAGTGTTACAGAGTTTAGGTATAAAGAATAAACACTCCAGAGATTCTAGCTGATCGTGGTTGTATCTTACCTTTCGTTTCTTAACCTTATTTGGAGTCTAGTTTTTTGTTCAAGATTGTCTTACTAAGAAAGTAAGTTTTGATAAGAAAAAAAAGTATTGTTTCTGAAATCAGTGACTAAATTTTAATTAATGTATGTTATAGTTTTTTAAAACCATATAAAGAATACCCTACAAAATTTGTTAATGGGTTTCTAGACTTTTCTTCTGGAAAGGAGAAACATTCATTTGAAACAAATTTTAAATGAAACATTTCATCTAAATTCAGTGCTTTTAGTCTTTATTTATGGTTGCCCTTTCCTTCCCAATGTGATATTAATGACAGATTCATCGACAATGTAGCTTTGTTTTAAAATTAGTTTGAATAGTTTTTTTGTAGTTCCATTGGTTAGTAGCATTAACATTCAAACAATATAGCCTATATAAACAAAAGAGAGATCTTTCAAAACACTGAGATATCTATATTTCACTTTTTAGAAAATAAAAAGTCCTTGAATTTACTGTGTTAATATTATTTACAGCAGCTAGTTAATTCTAACCAAAATTCAGAACTTTTACATATGGCTCGAAGTTGAAGGAAAAGTTAGAATTTGACAGCTACTTCAATTGGGTGCATCAATATAATTTCTGAGTTGGAATTAGAAAACTACAAGTTAGTGCTAAAGGAATAACAGCCCAAGTTTGTAACAACTGACATCTAAATTGTGATTTCTCTTTATTAATTTAATTGATTGTTTATTTCTAAGGCACATGCAAGAGTTTCTGAAATCTTTCAGACCCCTGTGGTTTAATATAAATCTCAAAATATCGAAAGCATCTTGTAGAAAATTAGAAAGCAGATGAGACACTTCGGGACTCAAGATAATTTTAGATGTGCACAGTGTAAAACGACGTCAACACAATTACCCTCTGATTGCTCTTAAAAAAAAAAAAAAAACTACATCTTTAATTTTTTTTACAATTGCTTTTATAACTCATTTGTAAAATTCGGTTTCATATCTAATAATTGGCTTAAAATGTATTGGCCAACGAAAAAGCTTGAGACTTAATAGAATGTTAGAAATATCAAAGGTCATATTATCAGATATATTCAACATGTCAAATGAAAATTTACAGTAAATTTTGCAATAGGTAGAGAATATCAGGTTATATTTCTGCGTTTTTTTCCCCTTTTCAAACCATGTGTTACTCCAGCAGTGATGAATTCAAGACTTACAAGTTAATGACTGCAGGTGGCATGATTGTTCCAAAGGTATTATAAGAAACAACCTCATTCAAATCCCTGAAACATCTGATATTTTACAGGAAAAACAAAAAGTATCACTTACTTTTCATTTGGCTTGTATGCCTTCAAATGCATGGGGGAAAGAACCTTGCTAAGCCTTCCAAATAAATGCTAACATCATAGTTAAGATGTCCATGTGCTATTAAATTGACTTAGACTTTAGAGGCAGAAAGACCTAGCAGCAAATCCAGGTTTTGCCACTTACCTGCCATATGAGTTTTGGCAATTAAAAAAAAAAGATATTCCCAAAATGGAACTGTTGACATGTACCTTTTAGAAATATTATAAAGATCAGAGAAAGTGTTATTTTCAATGCCTAGCAAAAGCATTGATCCAAAGGATGCTATGTGTCATTATCACCGTTAACATCATCCAAATATTTAAGTTAAAATTAGTACTGAATATACTTCAAAAAAATCACATAGAATAAAATTCTTAATTAAATAAGGGCAATCTCCCAAGGATATATGTGTTTTTGAGAGAAAATTTCAGCTCAACAGCAGATTACAAAATGCACATAATTTTAAAAATAATTTTGGATCTATTTTTAACATTTCAATTTTAATATTCAGCTTTTATTGAGTACTTAATAAATTTTATCATCTTCACACTCATCTCAATTAATTACAAAACTTTGTTGTATGAATTACTGTTATGAATTCAAGTATGTTTCCCAAAAACATATATTGAAATTCTAGCAATTGTACCTGTGAATGTGACCATGTTTAGTGAAATAGGGTTTTTCTTATGTTATCGGTTGAGTCTAAGGAGGTAATACTGAAATAGCACTGGTCCTAGTCCTAATTATCTTCTGAGTGATATCTTACAAAAAGAGAGTCACACACAGAGCGAAGAAAGAATTTGAGGATCCCTCTTTAAGGAAGATTAGCACGGGCCCGTGCAAGGATGACATGCAAATACGTGAAGCGTTTCATACTTTTTGGAGCCCTGGCGTGCGCCGGGGCTGCTAACCAAAAAACCGGCAGTTTGAATCCACCAGCCACTCCTTGGGAACTCTATGGGGCAGTTCTACTCTGTCCTGTAGGGTTGCCAAGTGTCGGAATCACTTGGAAAGCAATGGGTTTGGTTTCGGTTTGGCTATAAGATAAAAAAAAAAAAAAAAAAAAGCGCAAGGGCATAGAAGCTGAATGAAACAAGGAAGACTCTTCCCCTAAAAAAAAACTTCCCCTAGGTCCCTGAAAAAAGAGCATGGCCCTGTCAATGCCCTGGATTTAGACTTCTAGTCTCAGGAACTGTGAAAAATAATAATAAATTTCTATTCTTTAGGGCCACCCACTTTGCCGCGGAGTCAATTCTGACTCATAGTGACCCTATGACAGCATAAAACTGCCCCACAGAGTTTCCAAGGAGCAGGCGACCTTTTCTTTAACAGCTGTAGCTCTTGAGCACTGTGCCACCAGAGCTCCTTCCCTTTAATTAATTCCTGATTTTTTTTCAAAAATGAGTGTTAAGGATGATCAAGCTTGTTATTACAATTTCAATTTCAAATAGGAATAAGATCGGGTTGCTTAAGAAAAGAGTAAGCATTTATTTGTTCTGAGTCATAAGAAATTCATTGAGCTTTGTGTAAGGTGTAATGAACACAAGTTCAAGGGAATTTTCTTCTGTGTCTGGCATTGTTTAAAACAGAATTTCTTGTTGATAGTTGCCATTGAGTTGATTCTCACTCATGGCAACCCTGTATGCTACAGAGGAGAGCTTTTCCATACGGTTTTCTTGGCTGTATTCTTTTTTTTTCTTTTTGTGCTTTAAGTAAAAGTTTACAAATCAAGTCATTCTCTCATACCAAAATTTATATGCACCTTGTTATGTACTCCTAGTCGCTCTCCCTCTAAGGAGACAGCACACTCCTTCTCTCCACCCTGTATTCCCCATGTCCATTCAGTCAGCTTCTGTCCCCCTCTGCCTTCTCATCTCCCCTCCAGACAGGAGCTGCCCACATAGTCTTATGTGTCCACTAGAGCCAAGAAGCTCACTCCGCACCAGTATCATTTTCTATCTTGCAGTCCAGTCCAATCCCTATCTCAAGAATTAGCTTTGGGAATTGTTCCAGTCTTGGACTAACAGAAGGTCTGAGGACCATGACCTCCGGGATCCTTCTAGTCTGAGTTAGACCATTAAGTCTGGTCTTTTTGCTAGAATTTGAGGTCTGCATCCCGCTGCTCTCCTGCTCCATCAGGGATTCTCTGTGTGTTCCCCATCAGGGCAGTCATCGGTTGTAGCCAGGCACCATCTAGTTCTTCTGGTCTCAGGCTAATGCAGTCTCTGATTTATGTGTCCCTTTCCATCTCATGGGTACATAATTAGCTTGTATCTTTGGTGTTCTTCATTCTCCTTTGCTCCAGGTGGGTTGAGACCAATTGATGCATCTTAAATGGCCACTTGCTAGAGTTTAAGACCCCTGACACCACTCACCAAAGTGGGATGTAGAATGTTTTCTTAATAGATTTTATTATGATTGGCTGTATTCTTAATGAAAGCAGATCCCCAGGCCTTTTTTTCTGCCCTACCACTGGGTACCTTTGAACCACCAATTGCTAGGTTAGCAGTCAGGCACAAGCCCTTTGTGCCAAGTAGGGACCTAAAAAAACAGTTAGATCTGTTTATCTCTAAATCAAGACCACATTACTCTTTCCAGAGTAAGTATTTCTGGTATAAATTTTAAAAATATCAAAATATATAATTGGGTTATGTAGCTATTAAAAATCATAAGGCCCTAAATATCAATTGACATTTAATTAAATTAAGATCTCTTATTTAATGAAATAAAGTATCTGGATTAGATGAATTCAGAAAAAAAAAAATGGGTGACATTTCAAATAGGACTATACCCATTGCCATCGAGCCAATTCCAACTAATAGCAACCCTGTAGAACACAGTAGAACTGCCCATAGCACTTCCAAGGAGCACCTGGTGAATTCAAACTCCTGTCCTTTTTGTTAGCAGCTGTAGCTCTTAATCACTATGCCACCAAGTTTTCCAAATAGGGCTATAGGTTAGTGATAACAGTCTTATGGGCTGATAGTCTGACTAAACAAAGATGTACTCGAGCAAGTTCATCTTGCAATAGCAACGTCCTAGGTATAAAGCTAGCAAGAATATTGTATCTTATGGTAGCATAAAATTAGGGAAAATAAAATATAAAGTAAATATTTTATATATAATACTTTGTAATAGGTAAAACAAATTTAAACGAAAACCTTCCATGTGTGAAGTTTATGAGGATAAAATTGAAAGACTGAATTTATTAAATAAATAAATGAAGCAAGTATTCTTTTCATGATAATAGGAGGGAGACATACAGTAATTTATGAAATAAGTGAAAATGCTTTTTGCAGAAATAAAATAAATGCAAATAAATCTTGAGATAAGCACAAGATTCTCCATCGCTTCTTCCGTCAAGGCAAAGACTGATTGTAAGGTGGATCAGGGCCCAAAGAACAAGCAGAAAGCAAGATAGCATAGATTCCAGGTAATTTACAAATGTATGGGATTAAAAACAAAATTCCCAAGAAAATAATGTTAAAATCTGAAGTATCAAAATAAAAGGAAATACAGAGAAGTGAGTTTGATATTCTCTATTATTTCTTTTTTCATCAAAGACTTTACCAATTTGTGCACTGCATAAGGCAGTAGTCTAAAATTCAAGCAGAGAAGGACAGCTGAAAAGTAAATACTTAAATAGAGCTCTTGGCAGTCTCACAGTGCAGGTGAAACAAAATTGGAGTTCAGAGCCTTCCAAAAAGAAAGGCCCAAGTAATTTCAAGGTTTTGGTGAGGCCCTAGAGGGTCTGAAACTCAGATTTGAAATACTTCAATCTTGAGTGGATCAAGGTGACCTGTCCCACTTTTAATTATTTGCCAAACAAAAAGTGAATCAACTCTGATGAAAAATAATACCATTTATGGTTTCTAACTTTTATAAACAATGCCTGGCATTCAGTCAAAAATTACCAAATAACAGGTTCAAATGAAAAAAGTACAGGAAAAGGGAAGACAATATTAATGGTTTTGAGATATGAGCTTTAAAGTAGATATGATTAATATGATCAAGAAAATAATATTTGAGATTAAAGCTATCATCAGAAATCAAGAATCTTTATTAAAACAATTAAATAAAAATCCTAGAACAAAACACTTATCAAAAAATAGAAAAGAGAATTAATTATTAACAATTTAGACGCAGATTATATCCAGATGAAAGCATGGAAAGGGAAAAGGCTAGATAATATAGCAAAGAGGGTAAGCAATATAAAGGATTTTGAGAAATGGTCAAATATAAGTATAATTCTATAAAGGAATGAGAGAATGGGGGGAGAAAAATTGAAAAATTAATGACACTTCCACTTTTAGCTCCAACAGAAATGCAAGGGTGTTCCAGCATAAGAATATCAGTCAATGTAATACACCACATTATTAGAACAAAGAAAGGAACCACGTGATCAACTTAATTGATGCAGGCAAGGCATTTGACAAAACCAACGCATTTTCATGATAAAAACAATCAGCAGCTATGAATAGAGGGGAAATTTCTCAGCATGAAAAAGTGTGTCTTAGGCTGGGTTCTCTAGAAAAGCAAAACCAGTAAAGCGTATAAATAGAGAGAGAGAGAGATTTATATCAAAAAGATATGGCCTACGCAGTTGTAGAGGCTGGAACATTCCAAGTCCTTGGGTCAGAACAGAGGCTTCTCTTGATTCAAGTAGCTGCAGGGGATAGCGAATCCAAGATTGGCAGGTCAGAGAACAGGGCTCTTGATCACAGGCTGGGAAGATAGATAAATCCCAAGATCGTCAGGCAAGACCGCAGGTAAGCTGCTAGCTCAAGTCCCAAGGGCCAGAGGTCAGAAAACAGGAGCCAGCTGCGGGACCCAGAGCAAGCAAAAATTCCCAAGCCTTGCCAGAATGTCCACTTATATTCATTGCAGTCCACATGGCCAAGGAAATTCCCTTTCAACTGATTGGCTATGCACAGCAGATCCCATCATGGGCGTGATCAGGTATCAAGTCTCAACAGGGAAATGATCACAGTATTATACGACTGCCAAAACATTGAGAATCATGGCCTAGCCAAGCTGACACACCATCTTAACCATCACAGTGTACTTACTAAAAATGCATAGCAAACATCATACTCAATGGGGAAAGACTGAAAGCTTCCCACTTATGATAAGAAACAAGACAAAGATGCCTGCTTTCACTACCGTTATTCATCATTCTACTGAAAGTTCTAGCAGAACTATTACGCAAGAATAAAAAATTGAAAGACATACAAATAAGTAAGAAAAAAGTAAATATATGACTATTAGCAGACGACATGATCCTATATATACAGAAAGTCCCAGCATCCACAAAAAAAGCTACTATTGCTAATAAATGAATTCAGAAAAATTGTGGGGTTTATGATCGACCCACAAAAGTCAGCTGTGTTTCTGTACACCAGAAATGAATAAGTTAATTAATAAATCAATTCAGTTTACAATGACACCTAAAAAGATAAATAAATAAAATGGCTAGGAACAAATTTACCCAGGGAGGTGAAAGACTTGTACATTGGAAACTACAGTACCGAAAGAAGTGAAAGAAGACTTAAATAAATGGAAGGACATCATTTGGTCATAGTTTGAAAAGCTTAATATTGTTAAGATGTCAATACTACCCAGGTGATCTATAGATTCAATGCAATACCTATCAGATTTCCACCAACCTTTTTTGCATAAATGGAAACGATAATCCTCAGATTCACATAGATTTCAATGGGCCCCAAATAGACAAATAAAAAAAAAAATTGTTAAAAAATGAAAAATGTAGGAAGGCTCACACTTCCTGATTCCAGAATGTATTATAAAGCTGTAATAATCAAAACAGTGTGGTACTGGTATAAGGAGAGGCATATACACCAATGAAATAGAATAGAAAGTCCAGAAATAAACCCATACATGTATGGCCAATTGTTTCTGAGAAGGGAGACAAGCCTATACAATAGAGAAAAATATTGTTGGAATAACTGAATCTCCACATGCAAAAGAATGAAGGTGGGCTCTTACTTCACACCGTATAGGAAAATTAACTCAAATTGGGTTAATGACCTAAATGTAATAACTAAAAACTAAATAAGAGGTTGTAATATATAGAAAAGATACATAGGGATGTCTATATATACCTGTATATCCTGAGAGGGCTTTGGAGCAAAAACATATCAATATCAATAAGCACACCTGGTAACCAGATTTTGCTTTCTTATACCATTCTCCATTCTCCAATAAAAAGAGAATTGTATTCCTTGGAGAAATGCCTGATTTCAGAACTTGGGCAGAACATTTACCAGATGAGCCTGGGGGATCTTGTAGTGCCAGAGAGTAATAAAATTATTTTTTAAAAAAAATCCACAACAATGAGGGAGTATCAAAGGGTCACAGTAGCCAGATGAAAAAGTTCCCAGTTACCAAACCTAAAACTCTGTGGGCAAGAAAATAAAGTATCACTACATTATAATCCAAATTATAAAGTAAATATCCATGAGTTCATATTGATATAAAAAAAGATTAGAAAAAAAAATTAGAGAAAAGACAAATTGTGCAGAAATATTCCAAAAAATTTCTGTAGATACTCTGCTCTATGAAATGGTGCATAACTCCCCACTCCTTAAATGTTGGCTGTGCTTAACGAGTTACTTCCAAAGATTACAGCATGGAAAAGATGAAAAAAAGTAACTGTACAGTCGTTACTGTTCAAGGTTAATATCTACAATAATAAATCATGTGGATAGTATCCACCCTTGATATGATTTGATGGAAATGGGACTTTATCTCTTCATTCTTCCTCCTAAAAACAGATGACCTCAATCTAATCCTGAGGAAAACATCAAATTACTCTCAATTGAAGAACATTCTGTGAAATACCTGACCAGGACTCCTCAAAACTCTCCAGGTTATCAAAAACATGGAAGGTCTAAGAAACTCTCACAGCCAAGAAGGCCCTAAGGAGATGTGATAACTAAATGTAAAATGATACCCTCGTGAAAGCCTGGAACAGAAAAAGGATATTAGGTAAAAAATAAGGAAATATAAATGAAGTATGGACTTTAGTTCATAACCAGTTGCTGTCAAGTCAATTCTAAACTCGTCTAGACCCCTTGTTTGTCAGAGTAGACATATGGTTTTCAGTGGCTTATTTTTCAGAAGTAGGTTACTAGGCCTTTTTTCTGAGGTACCTCTGAGTGGACTCTAACTTACAAGCTTTCATTTGGCAGCTGAGGGCGTTAACTGCACCACACAAGGGCTCCTTAGTTAATAATAATGTATCAATACTGGTTTATTTGTTGTAGCAAACATGCCATAATAATGTGAGATGCTAGTTATAGGAAAAAATGTGTTGCGTATATGGGAAACATCTTCCCAGATTTTTTTTTTTTCTTTTTTTGGTGAATGTAAAAGTGTTCTAAAATAAAAATTGTGTATTAAAAAAAATAAGATGTGAGTCAAAAACTGACGTATATGTAATAACATCATGGAGTCAACAAGCCTCAAGGCTAGTCTACTCCTTTTTTTTAATTATCCTACAGTAAAATTGACTTTTTGGTGTACAGGCCTATGAATTTTAACAATTAAAGAGTTTGTGTAACTGCTACCATAATCAGAATACAGGACTGTTGTTGTTGTTGTTGTTGTTAGGTGCCGTCAAGTCGGTTCCGACTCATAGCGACCCTATGCACAACAGAATGAAACACTGCCTGGTCCTGCGCCATCCCTACAATCTTTGTTCTGCTTGAGCTCATTGTCGCAGCCACTGTGTATATCCACCTTGTTGAGGGTCTTCCTCTTTTCCGCTGACCCTGCACTCTGCCAAGCATGATGTCCTTCTCCGGGGACTGATCCCTCCTGACAACACGTCCAAAGTATGTAAGACGGTCTCGCCATCCTTGCTTCTAAGGAGCATTCTGGTTGTACATCTTCCAAGACAGATTTATTCTTTCTTTTGGCAGTCCATGGTATATTCAATATTCTTCGCCAACGCCACAATTCAAAGGCGTCAACTCTTCTTCGGTCTTCCTTATTCATTGGCCAGCTTTCACATGCATATGATGTGATTGAAGATACCATGGCTTGGGTCAGGCGCACCTCAGTCTTCAAGGTGACATCTTTGCTCTTCAACACTTTGAAGAGGTCCTTTGCAGCAGATTTGCCCAATGCAATGCATCTTTTGATTTCTTGACTGCTGCTTCCATGGCTGTTGATTGTGCATCCAAGGAAAATCAAATCCTTGACAACTTCAATCTTTTCTCCATTTGTCATGATGTTGCTCATTGGTTCAGTTGTGAGGATTTTTGTTTTCTTTATGTTGAGGTGTAATCCATACTGAAGGCTGTGGTCCTTGATCTTCATTAGTAAGTGCTTCAAGTCCTCTTCACTCTCAGCAAGCAAGATTGTGTCATGTGCATAACGCAGGTTGTTAATGAGTCTTCCTCCAATCCTGATGCCCCATGCTTCTTCGTATACTCCAGCTTCTCGTATTATCTGTTCAGCATACAGATTAAATAGGCATGGTGAAAGAATACAACTCTGACGCACATCTTTCCTGACTTTAAACCAATCAGTAGCCCCTTGTTCTGTCTGAACAACTGCCTCTTGATATACGTAAAGGTTCCTCATGAGCACAATTAAGTCTTCTGGAATTCCCATTCTTCCCAGTGTTATCCATAGTTTGTTATGATCCACACAGTCGAACGCCTTTGCATAATCAATAAAACACAGGTAAGCATCCTTCTGGTATTCTTTGCTTTCAGCCAAAATCCATCTGACATCAGCAATGATATCCCTGGTTCCACATCCTCTTCTGAAATCGGCCTGAATTTCTGGCAGTTCCCTGTCGATATACTGCTGCAGCTGTTTTTGAACGATCTTCAGCAAATTTTGATTGCATATGATATTAATGATATTGTTCTATAATTTCCACATTCAGTTGGATCACCTTCCTTGGGAATAGGCGTAAATATGGATCTCTTCCAATCAGTTGGCCAGGAAGCTGTCTTCCATATTTCTTGGCATAGAAGAGTGAGCACCTCCAGCACTGCATCTTTTGTTGAAATATCCCAATCGATATTCCATCAATTCCTGGAGCCTTGTTTTTTGCCAATGCCTTCAGAGCAGCTAGGACAGTTCTATCTACCCACAAAACTTCCTCATGATATTCTTTTATCAAACCTCCCCTAAACCTTAAAACCCAGCCATCACTGGTTTGTTCTACATCACTATATAGATTGGTTATCTTGAGAAAGTCATACAAATTGAACCACATAATTGTAACTCTTTGATACTCTCTTCTTTCACTTTCACTTTACGTTTCATCCAAGTTGTGCAAACCAGTAATTTGTTCTTTTTTATTATTCAGTAGCTTTTCATTGTTTAGAACTTCCACACTTTGCTCATCCATTGAAAAACATTTTGGGTGTTTCTAATTTTTGGCAATTATGAATAGAGCTGCCATAAAAAAAAAATTTAAACATCTATAAATAGCTTTTTGCGTGAAAATATATATTTCTAAATTCATCTAGAGTAAATACTATGGAGTGCAATTGCTTGGTCATGTGACAAGTGCGTGTTTAACTTTACAAGAAACTAGCAAATGTTTTTCCAATTTGTCTCTAAAATTTTCCTTTACTACCAGCAATGTATGAAGGTTCCAGTCGCTCCACATCTTCATCAGCACTTTGTATCATCAGTATTATTATTCCTTTATCAATTCTAAGATGGGACTAGTGATGTTTCACTGTGATTTTGATTTGCAATACTTTTTTTTTTTTTTTTTTTAACGGTGTTGAATGCTGTTTCATGTTCTTGTATTCAGTCTGTCCTCCTTGGTAAAGTGCCCCTTCATGTCTTTTCTTTTTGACTTGTTTGTTTCTGTATGTTGAATATTGGGAGTTATTTATATATTCTTAACACAAGATTTTTGTTGGCTGTGTAGTTTGAAATGTTTTCTCTCGGAATGTGTTTTCATTCTCTTAACAATGTCTTTTACAGAGCAGTGTTTTCATTTTTTATGAAATCCACAACGAATTTTTTTTAAGGATCATGGTTTTGGTGTCATGTCAAAAAATTCTTAATCTAACCTTAGGTTATGAAGATTTTTTTTCCCTATATTTCCTTATAAAAGCTTTACAGATTTTTGTTTTACATTTTTACCTAGGATTTATTATGCATTAATTTTTCATAAGGTGTGAAGTTTAGGTTGTGTTTCACATTTTTGTATATGAATGTCCATTATTCTAAGTTGTTAAAATTGTGTTGGAGAGATGTACCAGTGACATTTTCTCAGTGCTGTCTTAATCACACATTACACACCCACACACACACACTTATGATATTTAAAAGCTGAAACAATGAGCTCAAACATAGCAATGATTGTGAGAATTGGGCAGGACAGGACAGTGTTCTGCTCTATTTTGTACAGGATAACTATGAGTTGGGACTCACTCAATGACACGTAACAACAACAACAATAGGGAATTTGATATAGATAAAGGAACTGGTGAGAAGTGAGGCTGGTGATCATTTGTGAACTAGAAAAGCTGAAAACTGGGCTTCAAGAACACAGATAACCCCAGAATTTGGATTCCATACTGCTAAAATAGAGTACTGAAACACATAAGCTTTGCTTTTTTTTGTTCAGGTAATAACACATGCAATGTTCATTTTTTTTTACACATAAATATATATATTATATATATATATATATTTTAATTAGCTCCCAATTGGTAAAATACATATGCATGGAACATATATGACTCTGTTGTTCTGTGTCGTGGAGGCAATTCCAACTCAGAGCTACCCTATGGGACAAAAGTATCACCGCCTCATAGGGTTTCCGAGGCTGAAATCTTGACAGGAGCAGATCACCAGGTCTTTTCTCCTGCAGCTCAACTAAATGCATAATCATTGCACAACCACAGTTCCTCATATAACAATGATAAATATATATAGATATATATATATCTATCTATCTACTATAATTTTGTTTAAGGTTCAATAGGACATACACATACACGTATCCTGGAAGTTATTCTTAAAACACATCTGTGAAGTGACACACTATACTTTCATATGTTTTTGTAATCGTTCCTATTGGGAAGTTATTTCTTTAAGGAGATGCATGTGTAAAATCTCAAAATTCCGTGAGCGAGCTTTACAAAATAAGCACAATGATAATATAACATGAGAAGCTCTTTAAGCCTATGATGATTCCATGTTGCTGAAAATCAGAAGGGTTATTATGAATGGTTTGGCAAACATGTGGCTATTGTATGTGAATCAACAAAGTGAAATCTGTGGGTTGGAAGTAGTCCAAGGGAAAGAAGAGTATGGATGGTATCGTCCCTTCCCCATAACTGCAGCACAAATTTGATAAGAGTTTATTGCTGGCAACCTCATTGCAGCAGAATTTTTTTTATCTCACTGTGGCTGGCACACCTCTGGTATTTTCTGAAGCCTGGCCATCTACATTGACCACACAATCAGCTGAGTTTGATTTATTATCACGATGCAGGCTTCACTCAGGGATTTTATATCTGGAAAATGAAGGGAATTAGGACATTTGTAGTACTTCTTGTACCAGCTTTAACACATTAAGGTAGTCGAATTTCAACATGGGGCTTTTAAATACATCTTGAAAATTTTTGGAATGCCCAGGAGCTAAGCCTAGTCTGTATAGACAGAAGGGATAACTTAATTTCATCTTTACGTTATTAGCATTAGAAGCTAAGATACCAGGGTAATGGAGTATTGTTGCTACCTACAGCACAGTCATTTTATAATTATCTGAGCTACACATTTAAATGGTTATGAGTTTAGACTCTGGAGACAGATTTAACTGACACACCATTTACCAGAAAATCCTCTCTGGGAACCTCTATCCCAGAGGATTCTGTACCGCTTTCAAGCCTTTTTTACCCTGCAGTATAATTGTATGTCTATTGGTCAGCATCTTTTTCTTGATGGAAAGTCACCCAAGGACAGGGATACTGTGTCTTGTGTATCTTTGTACTCAAATAACTCATACAGTATCTGATAGTAGTGGGCATTTAATAAATATTGTTAAATTAGTGAATGAAAGGATGAAGGGGTGAATAAATAAATGAATTGAGTACCTGAATGAATAATTTCTTTTATAAGGATCAGCAGAAAGTTAGTCCCTATGGGGTAGAGGCTAAAGATGTCCCAAATGTCCAACTCTTCCAAACTGCTGTCCCACTCCATCATCTCTAACATCAGCTACTTCCCTTTCCCTCAGTATTTTCCCTCCCATCTTCGGGTTCTCTAACTCACTGCAACATCTCACAGAAGTTACAAACCATATGTCAAGAAAATGGTTCACATGCTTGTGGAGGCTGGCAAGTCCCAAATCCATGGATCAGGCATCAGGCTGGGGGTTTCTTCTGACCCACATGGCGGCAGGGGCTAACAAACCAAAATAGGCAGGCTGCCAGCCCACGGTGCTGTGGAGGTTAGTGAATCCCAGAACTGACAGGTCAGATGGCAGGCCGCTGGCTCAAGTTCCAAGAACCAGAGGTCAGAAAATGGGGAGCTGGATGCAGGATCCAGAAGCAGACAGAGAGAGAGCCCCACCAGAGTACCCACATATATACACTGGGTGCAGACCACACCCCAGGAAATGACATGACTTGAGTAAGGGTGGGACTGAGTCATACCTTCTAGTAAAGTGGTCACACCTTCTAGTAAAGTGGTGACCCAAGATAAATCCTTAATCCTACCTCATTAACACAACAACAGGCATAGAAGCTAGGATTCACAACACATCACAAAATGGGGGATAATTACATCAGATCACAAAATGAACGATAACTATATAATACTGGGAATCATGACCTAGCCAAGTTGACACATAACCCCAACAATCAATCATGTGATCCATACACCTTATATGCATAGTCCCACTCAATCACTGTGTGTGAGTTGCAAAGACTAAGGCTTTTTTTTTCTAGTACGGGCCATATTAAGTAATTCATTGCATCACAATGCCTTATTAATTCATACATTTATAAACTTCCAGAAATTTTAAACAGCAAGGAATAGAGATTTTACTAGTGATGTAGAAGATATTTTACACTTTTTTTTCCATTTCCATTTGTAAGAAATCTTGTGAGTCTAAACAACTTCCATCCTGAAAAATGATTCCCGATTGTCTTATAGCAAAATTTCCCCAGACTATTTTGTGAATAATGTTGGTTATTTGTCACTGCATAAACAATCATGCCAAAACATAGTGGTTTAAAAAAATGCCCATTTAATTTTCTAACAATTGTGGAGGTCGGTATCTTGGGCTGAACTCAGTTAGCCTATTCTTCTGCTGCTTTTACCTGAGGTCATTCAGGTGACAGAGTTATCTAGCAGCTCAAATAAAACCGATTGTCCTAATATATACTCACGCACATGTTCGGCAGTTGGTGCTGGCTCTTGGTTGGTTCTGGTTCTTGGTTGGGCTAGGGCCACATATTTGTAGGAGACGAACCCAGACTTACTCATATGTCAGGGAAAGAGTTTCTAGCAGTAAGAGAGGGAAGCTTCTGTTGTGCAAGTGCTTGTCTAAGTTCTAATTGTGTCATGTTTGCTAATGTCCCATTCACCAAGGCCAATCATATGGCCAGACTCAGGGTCAGTGTCAGAGGGGTATGAAAACAAGGAATTGTGATTCAAGGTATGGTGGGGGAGATTACTATACAATCTAACACATGAAGTACACTATGTTGGCATATTGGATCACGATGTAACGCAGTGCAGTACCACAACCTGGACTGTGACAATATAACAGTGAAATTATGGCTCACTCAAAATAGGTTCTGTTCAGAAAAAAAAAAAAAAAATCAATTCTTTCTACTGAGAGTATAATTTTTACCTAAATGTATTATTTTTCAATTCAGCTAGATTTTAAAACTTAGACACGTAACATGATCTAATTATCAGGCAACCCTTGAAGTATGTAAATTTGATCAACGTGCTCAATACTTACGTGTAGCCAAGCCAGGATGGGTAACTGCTGCAACCCCTCTTAATTTACTTTCTTGCCTAAGGACTTCTACACATGCTAAGAAATCTGTCTCTTCCCACCCTCCTCACTGATTTATTTAGTTAAAATCCAATAATTCTTCACTTGACACCTTTTCTCTTGGCAATTACCCACAAAACAAGAGAAGTGTCTTATTAATACTTACAGCATCCAGAACTTTCCTTATCACACTACCTTAGCAAAACTTACCTTGGTCGCGAGTGTGTTCATTCTCCCTCCACTTCAAAGCATGCAGCTTCAGAGCAAAACCCATACCTGTTTTGCTTATATTATATTCCCATATTAGGTACATAATAAGTATTTGTATATTATACACATGAATGAATAATTCAGATATATAATGGTTCTTTGAGTGCAACTCTTCCTATTCTTAGAGACAATAGAGGCGGTGCTTACTGTAAGTACTCAACAAACATTTATTTAATTGAATTGGACTGCTATGGATTTGACAGGCTTTCTACATTATGGATTTGATAGGTTGTTGGTGTAATAACCTAACCACCACATCCAACATTGTTTCTAGTGGCAAAATATGTTCTGAGTTTGAAAAATCTCGTAGCAAATGAACTTTTGGAACTCAATCTGTTTGTAAGTTTGAGGACTGTCTGTTATGCAAAAATACATTGCTTATTGCAGTCAGTTGCTTAGATGTTCCATTTTATGACACTGTTATCTAGATCATTGTGAATTGCTTTCCTCTGTTACTATTTATCTTGGAGGGAGTAATTAACACATCTTAGAACATAACCTGAAAGTCAAAGAGAACATTGAGTATAGGTTGTAGTTGGTACATATACTTGAATGAAGATCTGTATTGCATTTAAGGATGACCTTGAGTATATCCCACCTGAATTTAGAGGCCATATGAAGAACAGATTTGATGCATTGAACACTGGTGACTGAAGACAGGACGAGTTGTGGAATGACATCAAGGACATCATCCATGAAGAAAGCAAGCAGTCATTGAAAAGACAGGAAAGAAAGAAAAGACCAAGATGGATGTCAGAGGAGAATCTGAAACTTGCTCTCGAACGTCGAGTGGCTAAAGCAAAAGGAAGAACTGATGAAGTAAAAGAACTGAAGACTTCAAAGGGCAGCTTGAGAAGACAAAGTAAAGTATTATAATGACATGTGCAAAGAGCTGGAAATGGAAAACCAAAAGGGAAGAACATGCTCGGTGTTTCTCAAGCTGAAAGAACTGAAGACAAAATTCAAGCCTCGAGTTGCAATAGTGAAGAATTCTATGGGGAAAATATTAAATGACGCAGGAAGCATCAAAAGAAGATGGAAGGAATACACAGAGTTATTATACCAAAAAGAATTAGTCAATGTTCAGCCATTTCAAGAAGTAGCATATGATCAGGAACTGATGGTGCTGAAGGAAGAAGTCCAAGCTGCTCTGAAGGCATTGGCGAAAAACAAGGCTCCAGGAATTGATGGAAAATCAATTGAGATGTTTCAACAAACAAATGCAGCGCTGGAGGTGCTCACTTGTCTATGCCAAGAAATATGGAAGACAGCTTCCTGGCTAACTGACTGGAACAGATCCATATTTATGCTTATTCCCAAGAAAGGTGATCCAACCAAATGTGGAAATTATAGAACAATATCATTAATATCACACGCAAGCAAAATTTGCTGAAGATCATTCAAAAACAGCTGCAGCAGTGTATTGACAGGGGACTGCCAGAAATTCAGGGCAGTTTCAGAAGAGCACATGGAACCAAGATATCTTTGCTGATATCAGATGGATCTTGGCTGAAAGCAGCGAATACCAGAAGGATGTTTACTTGTGTTTTATGGACTATGCAAAGGCATTTGACTATGTGGATCACAACAAATTATAGATGACGTTGAGAAGAATGGGAATTCCAGAGCACTTAATTGTGCTCATGAAGAACCTTTACATAGATCAAGAGGCAGTTGTTTAGACAGAACAAGGGGATACAGATTGGTTAAAAGTCAGGAAAGGTGTATGCCAAGGTTGTATTCTTTCACCATACCTATTCAATCTGTATGCTGAGCAAATAATACGAGAAGCTGGACTATATGAAGAAGAAAGGGGCATCAGGATTGGAGGAGGACTCATTAACAACCTGCATTATGTAGACGACACAACCTCGCTTGCTGAGAGTGAAGAGGACTTTAAGCACTTACTAATGAAGATCAAAGACCACAGCCTTCAAGATAGATCGCACTTCAACATAAAGAAAACAAAAATCCTCAACTGGACCAATAAGCAACATCATGACAAATGGAGAAAAGATTGAAGTTGTCAAGGATTTCATTTTGCTTGGATGCACAATCAACAGCCATGGAAGCAGCAGTCAAGAAATCAAAAGACGCATTGCATTGGGCAAATCTGCTGCAAAGGAATTCTTTAAAGTGATGAAGACCAAAGATGTCACCCTGAAGACTAAGGTGCACCTGACCCAAGCCATGGTATTTTCAATTGTATCATACACTTGTGAAAGCTGGGCAATGAATAAGGAAGACGGAAGAAGAATTGATGCCTTTGAATTGTGGTGTCGGTGAAAAATATTGAATATACCACGGACTGCCAGAAGAACGAACAAATCTGTCTTGGAAGAAGTACAACCAGAATGCTCCTTAGAAGCAAGGATGGCGAGACTGCGTCTTACAGTCTTACATACTTTGGACATGTTGTCAGGATGGATCAGTCTCTAGAGAATGACGTCATGGTTGGCAAAATACAGGGTCAGCAGAAAAGAGGAAGACCCTCAACGAGGTGGATTGACACAGTGGCTGCAACAATGGGCTCAAGCATAACAATTATTGTAAGGACGGCGCAGGACCGGACAGTATTTTGTTCTGTTGTGCATAGGGTCACTATGAGTCAGAGCCGACTCGACGGCACCTAACAACAACAACAATATGTATGTATACAAATACACATATACATATACATAAATAGAGTTCAGCTACTAACCAAAAGGGTAGCACTTCGAAACCACCAGGCGCTCACATTAGAAACCCTATGAGGCAGTTCTACTCTGTCCTAAAGGGTCACTATGAGTCAGAATCAACTTGACAGCAGTGGGTTTTTACACATATTTATACTTATATACATATAAACTAAAAGTGTTTTAGGAGAACAATATTTGTGTAAGAGAGCGAGATTATTCAAGAATATCTTGAGTTTACACATAAAAGTTTATTATTTACATTTGCCATGCAGATGTGAAAAAAAACCTTTATAAAACTGAAATTAGAGGGGCGGGGCCAAGATGGCTGACTAGGTAGAAGCTACCTCGGATCCCTCTTGCAACAAAGACTCAGAAAAACAAGTGAATCCATCACATACATGACCATCTATGAACCCCGACCATCAAACACAGACCTAAAGAGTTGACCTGAGTGACAGAGACTGAGAATGAACAACCAAGGGGAAGCAGCGACTGTTTCGGAGCCTGGAGCCAGCGTCCCAGTCAGGAAACCTTGGCACCGGGCTTTGGACTGGGCACAGGGGAGCTGAGCACGACATCCTGAGACGGTGCAAACACGGGGCGCAGCCCTAGCCCCCTGAACTGACCTCGGGGGAAGCCCAGCCAGTGCACGCAGGCAGGTGCAGCGACGTGGCTGACAGGAGGAGAAGTCATCAGGAGGCAGCAACTGGTTTTGGAGCCGGGAGTGTGGCATCCCAGCTGGGGAACCTTGGCGCCGGGCTTTGGACTGGGAGCGGAGGAACTAACTGCGGCTTCTGAGACAGTGCAAGCACGGGACTCGGGCCTGACCCTCGGGGGCAATCTCTACCCAGCCAGCGCACACAGTCCATGCTCCCCTCGGGAATCTCAAATAAAACAGTCACCCCAAGCAAGATAAGTAACTTTGTTTATATTCGGGGTGCTACTCTCTCCTATTCGTCTGAACCCTCCCCTCCCCTTCCCAGGCGGCTTCATTAACATTGGAATTTCCTGAGCCAGAGAGTGAACTGCTTGTGGTTTTTCTTTCTTTTTGGTCTTTTCCTAATCCATTCTCCTGGCCTGAGAGAAGCAGCTACAAAAAACCCAGGGACCAAAAATCCTTCCCTAATTGGACTAAAAACACAGAACCAGCTCCAGCCAAGCATGTGTGATCCAGAATCTTGGGCTTTCATCCCTGCAGGGAACAAGGTGGCTATTATAATGCAAAGGCAATTCTGATAGGGATCTGACTACAGTTGTTTTAGTGAATTACTGGAAAGACAAGTTTCCCAGGTCTGATATCTCTGCGTATTCAACAGAGCCCTCACTGACCCACAACAGGGAACTGAGGGCTGAAGCTCCTCCCAGACCACCAAGCCTCCTGCCTTAGGGGTCTAAGGAGGGTGACACCTATCAATCTGTAAAGGTACTTGCATTGGGGGCCTAAGGTACAGCTGCAGAGCCCGCCCACCAAGGTGCTTTAGAAATAGAGACACACCTACCTCACTGACACTTGGGGGAAGCCTGTCAGCACCCTGCCCCCCCCGGAGTGTGAACCCCTTCTGCTACTAGAATCTGGTGCATAGGTGACAGTCTGCTCCACACACTTGATGACCCAAAATCAGATTCTACTCAAGAATAGTGAATGGTCTCAGGCTTATATATCTGGTAACAGCCCAAACCAGCTGGTAATAGGACGTAAATGAGTCAAGGGCTACAACATTCAAGACAGCACAATCTAGTAGCCCATCTACGTATACTGAAAGAAAACAAAACAAGATAAGACTCAGTGAGCAAATATAGAATAAATCAGTACAATATCTTAGGGATGGCTTGGAGACAGCAGTCAATATCAAACCACATAAAGAAGCAGACCATGATTGCTTCTACAACTCCCCAAACTAAAGAATCAAAATCTTTCCCAAATGAAGATACAATCCTGGAATTGCCAGATGCAGAATATAAAAAACTAATTTACAGAATGCTTCAAGACATCAGAGATGACCTCAGAAATGAAATAAGGCAATCTACAGAAAAAGCCAAGGAACACACTGATAAAGCAGTTGAAGAACTCAAAAAGATTATTCAAGAACGTAGTGGAAAAATTAATAAGCTGCAAGAATCCATAGAGAGACAGCATTCAGATATCCAAAAGATTAACAATAAAATTACAGAATTAGACAATGCAATAGGAAGTCAGAGGAGCAGACACGAGCAATTAGAATGCAGAGTGGGAGCTCTGGAGGACCAGGGAATTGACACCAATATAGCTGAAAAAAAAATCAGATAAAAGAATTTTAAAAAATGAAGAAACCCTAAGAATCATGTGGGACTCTATCAAGAAGAATAACTTGCGTGTGATTGGAGTCCCAGAACAGGGGGAATATCAGAAAACACAGAGAGAATAGTTGAAGATCTGTTGGCAGAAAAGTTTCCTGACATCATGAAAGACGAAAGGATATCTATCCAAGATGCTCTTCGAACCCCATTTAAGATTGATCCAAAAAGAAAATCACCAAGACATATTATCATCAAACTTGCCAAAACCAAAGATAAACAGAAAATTTTAAAAGCAGCCAGGGAGAAAAGAAAGATCTCCTACAAAGGAGAATCAATAAGTTCAGACTACTCATCAGAAACCATGCAGTCAAGAAGGCAATGGGATGACATACATAGAGCACTGAAGGAGAAAAACTGCCAGCCAAGGATCATATATCCAGCAAAACTCTCTCTGAAATATGAAGGCAAAATTAAGACATTTACAGATAAACACAAGCTTAGAGAATTTGCAAAAACCAAACCAGAGCTACAAGAAATACTAAAGGAAATTGTTTGGTCAGAAAAACTATAATATCAGATACCAGCACAACACAAGGTCACAGAACAGAGCATACTGATTATCAACTCAAATAGGGAAATCAGAAAAAGAAATTAAGATTAATTAAAAAAAAAATGCTCAAAACAAGGAATCATTGAAGTCAATATGTAAAAGATCATAATAATCAAAAAGAGGGACTAAATACAGGTGGCATGGAACTGCCATATGGAGAGGGATACAAGGCAATATAGGACAATGCAAGTTAGGTTTTTACTTAGAAAAATAGGGGTAAATATTAAGGTAATCACAAAGAGGTATAACAACTCCACAATTCAAAGTAAAAACCAAGAAAAACATAATGGCTCAGCAAACATAAAGTCAAATACTATGAAAAAGAGGAACACACAATTTACAAATAAAAACATCTCAGCACAAAAAAGTAAGTGGAAAAATGAAATTGTTAACAACACACATAAAAAGGCATCAAAATGACAGCACTAAACACATACTTATCTATAATTACACTGAATGTAAATGGACTAAATGCACCAATAAAGAGACAGAGAGTCTCAGACTGGATAAAGAAACACGATCCATCTATACGCTGCCTACAAGAGACACATCTTAGACTTAGAGACACAAACTAAAACTCAAAGGATGGAAAAAATATATCAAGCAAACAATAAGCAAAAAAAGAAGAGGAGTAGCAATATTAATTTCTGACAAAATAGACTTCAAAGTTAAATCCACCACAAAGGATAAAGAAGGACACTACATAATGATAAAAGGGACAATTGCACAGGAAGATGTAACCATATTAAATATTTATGCACCTAATGACAGGGCTGCAAGATATATAAAACAAACTTTAACAAAACTGAAAAGTGAGATAGACACCTCCACAATTATAGTAGGAGACTTCGACACCCACTATCACAGAAGGACAGGACATCCAGTAAGAAGCTCAATAGAGACTCAGAAGACCTAATTGCTACAATCAACCAACTTGACCTCACTGACTTATACAGAACACTCCACCCAACAGCTGCAAAGTATACTTTTTTTTCTAGCACACATGGAACATTCTCTAGAATAGACCACATATTAGGTCATAAAACAAACCTTTGCAGAATCCAAAATATCGAAATATTACAAAGCATCTTCTCAGACCACACAGCCATAAAAGTGGAAATTGATAACAGAAAAATTAGGGAAAAGAAATCAAATACTTGGAAACTGAACAATACCCTGCTGAAAAAAGACTGGGTTATAGAAGACATTAAGGAGGGAATAAAGAAATTCATAGAATGCAACGAGAATGAAAATACTTCCTATCAAAACCTCTGGGACACAGCAAAAGCAGTGCTCAGAGGTCAATTTATATCAATAAATGCACACATACAAAAAGAAGAAAGAGCCAAAATCAGAGAACTGTCCCTACAACTTGAACAATTAGAAAGTGAGCAACAAAAGAATCCATCAGGCACCAGAAGAAAACGAATAATAAAAATTAGAGCTGAACTAAATGAATTAGAGAACAGAAAAACAATAGAAAGAATTAACAAAGCCCAAAAGCTGGTTCTTTGAAAAAATTAACAAAATTGATAAACCATTGGCTAGACTGACTAAAGAAATACAGGAAAGGAAACAAATAACCCAGATAAGAAACGAGATGGGTCACATCACAACAGACCCAACTGAAATTAAAAGAATCATATCAGATTATTACGAAAAAGTGTACTCTAACAAATTTGCAAACCTAGAAGAAATGGATGAATTCCTAGAAAAACACTACCTACCTAAACTAACACAATCAGAAGTAGAACAACTAAATAGACCCATAACAAAAAAAGAGATTGAAAAGGTAATTGAAAAACTTCCAACAAAAAAAAGCCCTGGCCCGGATGGCTTTACCGCAGAGTTCTACCAAACTTTCAGAGAAGAGTTAAAACCACCACTACTAAAGGTATTTCAAAGCATAGAAAATGACAGAATACTGCCTAACTCATTCTATGAAGCCACCATATCCCTGATTCCAAAACCAAGTAAAGACATCACAAAAAAAGAAAATTACAGACCTATATCCCTCATGAACATAGATGCAAAAATCCTCAACAAAATTCTAGCCAATAGAATTCAACAACATATCAAAAAAATAATCCACCGTGACCAAGTGGGATTTATACCAGGTATGCAAGGTTGGTTTAATATTGGAAAAGCCGTTAATGTAATCCACCATATAAATAAAACAAAAGACAAAAACCACATGATCTTATCAATTGATGCAGAAAAGGCATTTGACAAAGTCCAACACCCATTTATGATAAAAACTCTCAGCAAAATAGGAATTGAAGGAAAATTCCTCAACATAATAAAAGGCATCTATACAAAGCCAACAGCCAACATCACTCTAAATGGCGAGAGCCTGAAAGCATTTCCCTTGAGAACAGGAACTAGATAAGGATGCCCTTTATCTCTGCTCATATTCAACATTGTGCTAGAGGTCCTAGCCAGAGCAATTAGGCTAGACAAAAAAATAAAGGGCATCCGGATTGGCAAGGAGGAAGTAAAATTATCTTTATTTGCAGATGACATGATCTTATACACAGAAAACCCTAAGGAATCCTCCAGAAAACTACTGAAACTAATAGAAAAGTTTGGCAGAGTCTCAGGTTATAAGATAAACATACAAAAAGCACTTGGATTCCTCTACATCAACAAAAAGAACATCGAAGAGGAAATCACCAAATCAATACCATTCACAGTAGCCCCCAAGAAGATAAAATACTTAGGAATAAATCTTACCAAAGATGTAAAAGACCTATACAAAGAAAACTACAAAGTACTAGCACAAGAAACTAAAAAGGACCTACATAAGTGGAAAAACATACCTTGCTCATGGATAGGAAGACTTAACATAGTAAAAATGTCTATACTACCAAAAGCCATCTATACATATAATGCACTTCCGATCCAAATTCCAATGACATTTTTTAATGTGTTGGAGAAACAAATCACCAACTTCACCTGGAAGGGAAAGAAGCCTTGGATAATTAAAGCGTTGCTGAAAAAGAAGAAGAAAGTGGGAGGCCTCACTCTACCTGATTTTAGAACCTATTATACAGCCACAGTAGTCAAAACAGCCTGGTACTGGTACAACAACAGGCACATAGACCAATGGAACAGAACTGAGAACCCAGATATAAATCCATCCACATAGGAGCAGCTGATATTTGACAAAGGCCCAGTGCCAGTTAATTGGGGAAAAGATAGTCTTTTTAACAAATGGTGCTGGCATCACTGGATATCCATTTGCAAAAAAATGAAACAGGACCCATACCTCACACCATGCACAAAAACTAACTCCAAGTGGATCAAAGACCTAAACATAAAGACTAAAACGATAAAGATCATGGAAGAAAAAATAGGGACAACCCTAGGAGCCCTAATACAAGGCATAAACAGAATACAAAACGTTACCAAAAATGACGAAGAGAAACCCGATAACTGGGAGCTCCTAAAAATCGAACACCTATGCTCATCTAAAGACTTCACCAAAAGAGTAAAAAGACCACCTACGGATTGGGAAAGAATTTTCAGCTATGACATCTCCGATCAGTGCCTGATCTCTAAAATCTATATGATTCTGTTAAAACTCAACCACAAAAAGACAAACAACCCAATCAGAAAGTGGGCAGAGGATATGAACACGCACTTCACTAAAGAAGATATTCAGGCAGCTAACAAATACATGAGAAAATGCTCTCGATCATTAACCATTAGAGAAATGCAAATTAAAACTACGATGAGATTCCATCTCACTCCAACAAGGCTGGCATTAATCCAGAAAACACAAAATAATAAATGTTGGAGAGGCTGCGGAGAGATTGGAACTCTTATACACTGCTGGTGGGAATGTAAAATGGTACAAGCACTTTGGAAATCTATCTCGTGTTTTCTTAAAAAGTTAGAAATAGAACTACCATACAACCCAGAAATCCCAGTCCTCAGAACATACCCTAGAGAAATAAGAGCCTTCACATGAACATATATATGCACACCTGTGTTTTATTGCAGCTCTGTTTAGAATAGCAAAAAGCTGGAAGCAACCAAGGTGTCCATCAATGGATGAATGGTTAAATAAATTGTGGTATATTCACACAATGGAATACTACACAGCTATAAAGAACAATGACGAATCTGTGAAACATTTCATAACATGGAGGAACCTGGAAGGCATTATGCTGAGTGAAATTAGTCAGAGGCAAAAGGACAAATATTGTATAAGACTACTATTATAAGATCTTGAGAAATAGTATAAACTGAGAAGAACACATACTTTTGTGGTTACGAGGAGGGGAGGGAGGAAGGGTGGGAGAGGGTTATTTACTGATTAGTTAGCAGATAAGAACTACTTTAGGTGAAGAAAAGGACAATACTCAATACACAGAAGGTCAGCTCAACTGGACTAGACCAAAAGCAAAGAAGTTTCCAGGATACACTGAATGTTTCAAAGGTCAGTGGAGCAAGGGCGGGGGTTTGGGGACTATGTATGGCTTAAGGGGACTTCTAAGTCAATTGGCAAAATAATTCTATTATGAAAACAGTCTGCATCTCACTTTGAAATGTGGCATCTGGGGTCTTAAATGCTAATGAGCAGCCATCTAAGATGCATCAATTGGTCTCAACCCACCAGGATCAAACGAGAATGAAGAACACCAAGGTCACACGATAACTATGAGCCCAAGAGACAGAAAGGGCCACAGGAACCAGAGACTTACATCATCCTGAGACCAGAAGATTGAAATGGTGCCCGGCCACAACCGAAGACTGCCCTGACAGGAGCACAACAGAGAACCCCTGAGGGAGTAGGAGATGAGTGGGATGCAGACCCCAAATTCTCATAAAAATACCAGACTTAATGGTCTGACTGAGACTAGAAGAATCCCAGCGATCATGGTCCCCATATCTTCTGTTGGCTCAGGAGAGGAACCATTCCCGAAGACAACTCATCAGACATGGAAGGGACTGGACAATGGGTAGGAGAGAGATGATGATGAAGAGTGAGCTACTTGTATCAGGTGGACACTTGAGACTGTGTTGGCATCTCCTGTCTGGAGGGGAGATGGGAGGGTACAGAGGGTTAGAAACTGGCAAAATTGTCACGAAAGGAGAGACTGGAAGGGCTGACTCATTAGGGGCAGAGTAAGTGGGAGTATGGAGTAAGGTTTATATAAGCTTATATGTGACAGACTGACTTGATTTGTAAACGTTCACCTAAAGCTCGATAAAAATTATTAAAAAAAAAAAAAACTGAATTTATTTTCACTCTTGAGCAAACTTTCTAGAGAAGGCATTTTATCCCTTTGTGGTAGTGTCAGTTCAAGCCATTGATTTTTCATCTAAATCACTTATTTTTAATTGCCATTAATCAAATCTTTATTTTTTTTGTAGCAAAAACCCAATCTTTTAGAAATTCTTCACCATCTCTCTTCTCCTCATACTGGGAAGGACTTAGACTTCTGAAATGGAAGATAGGGCGTTATCCATTATTGTATTAGGGATGCAGTATTGTTGAAGGAGACCACTGATTGTCAGATTCTATTTTTGCTGCAGGCCCTGAGTATAGTTTGGAAATCCTGATCACTGGCCAGCCAATAAGGTGTGACAGATTTCATGTGACTGCCACAGCTGATAATTTTGGATCTTGCTTTTGTCTTATGCAAAAAGGTTCCTGAATTCCATTGTTCTTCAATGAAAATCTGTTTTTTTTTTTTTTTCTGTCCACTGGTCCTGTCAGGATTGCTACCACTTGATGTGGACCAGTGAACTCATAATAACTTTCTACGATGCCAAAGTATTTAAAACACTGCGAGCTCCCTCAGACTTCCTTGGCAGGGAATCTACCACCTATTGGTACTCTACAGAGGTCAGGCCAAGATTAGGACACTCTTTTTCACAGTTCCTCTTGGAGATCAGAATAGGAAGGAGGACTAAAGCTTCACTGCTAATTTCTCCCTGACTCTCATTATTTCACTTTGCTAATACTGATCCTCATATACACAAACATTTGAGACTTACAGACACAAAATTTGGGTTTCTGTGTCCATATTCACATTTTCACCTTTTTCTTTATCCATTTCCAGTCTTGTCCATTTTCAATTCCCACTTTGGGACGTTTCTGCTTCTGGCCATGATGGATAACAATGACTCTATTTAAATTCCCAAATATAAACAAAAATATTTCTTCAAACAGAACAAATAGAAATTTGCAGTCTATCTATCATCTATCTCACCTAATCACAGATATTGCATAGGGCTGTGATCCTGCAGAGAAAGAGGTAATGAAGTAAGCCTTACCATCACCCTGCTTTGTGCTTAAAGGCAATAACCCAGTTGCAATGTGGAAGCTAAATGGAGCCCATTAGCCAGCTAAGTTGAGCTCCTAGAAGTTGAGAAGCAAAGTTTTGAAAAGGAAAGAAATGATCCTACCCCCCCGCCCCAAACCCGATAAATATGTGTAGAGTTTTGAGTCATGAATCCCTTGGCTTTACTGAGTACTAGGACACACATGAATAAAGTGGAACTCTGCAAGCCTGGAGAAAACAAACAGGGAGTTAAAGCTGGACAATTCCCAGAGCTCACACCATGTATGGAGAAATTTTAGCTCCAGGCAGCAGAGTGTAGAGTATTTGGTGATTCCTCATGGTTTTCAGTGGAGACTGCAGAGAGGTTACACTTTAGGAATAATGCTGAACTATACCTTTTTTTTTTTTATACCTGTACTGGAGACTATTCACCGGAGACTATTCTAGTCCCTCTTAAGGCACAGTTTACAAATGAGCCACAAAGACCAATGCGTTTTAAAATGAGTTCAACAAAATCTAAACACTTAATGACATACTATGGACAATGCTCTGCATCAAATAAAAATAGTCACTCTGAGAAACAAGAAAGTATGAATCTGGAGAAAAAGCAATCCATTAAAAGAGACACCAAAGTAGCAAATACATTGGAGCAGTTACCATAACAGCTCAAAACAGCTATTATAACTAAATTCATGCATTTAAAGGCAAACACAAAAATAATAAGGGAAATAAATGATTATTAAAAGAACCAAAAGGAGTTTCTACAAGTGAGAAATAAAATATCTAAAATAAAAACTTCACTGGAGAAATGGGGAGGTGGAGCCAACATGGCCCTATAGACATTAGCACCATGCCATTCCTCAACAGCAAAGACCCAAAAAACTAAGTAAAACAGAGACAAACATCAATCCTGGATCCCTAAGCATCAAATGAAGAGAGAAAGAACTCAGCCAAGCACAGAGTGGAATAAGAAACCGACAGAGAACAGAAAGCAAGGAGAGATACAGACTGGAAGTCCCCTATCAGCTATGGCGGCTGGGATTCACCATCTTGGACTCCTCAGCTACCTAGATCTATGGACAGGGACTATGGGAAGGCAGCTTCATTGAGCTCCCAGCAGGAGACATAGCACCTGGTAAACAGTGATACACACTCCCCCACTCCTCCCCCTGCTTGGCCTCTGCTGCTTCCCAGTGGGCTGCCGTCACTCAGCCAGGGAGGCTTCGGCTTCCAGCTACTTGGATTCACCCCGCCCACACCAGTCACTCCTTAAATGCTGTTTTTTGATGCTGTTGTTATTTTATTTATTTTATTTTATTTTTTGGCTTCTTTTGGTTTCTTCGCTCTATTTCTCTCTCTCACACATTTTTCCCTTCCTTTTCTCTTTAATATCTGGCTCCAGGTGCCATCTCCCCACCTTCTTGACAGGCTGTGAAGTGCCACTTGGCTGGGGAGCCGCTTCATTGGTTGGATCTCTGGGGGCATTTTTTTCTCTTTCTTTTTTCCTTCATTTCTCGGTTTCTCATCTCTCTCTAATTTCCTTCATTTTCTATCTCCTGAACATCTAGTGCTGTGTGCCATCTCCACACTTTCTAAATAGGCTGTGCTGCTTAGCTTGAGAGCTACTTCCTGGTCTGCTCCACCACACTGGTGGGGTCCCTGAAGGCGTTTCTTTCTTTTTTTTTTTTTAATTTTTATTATTTTTATATATTTATTTTTCTTTTTTCCTCTTTGTTTTTCTTCATTTCTCAGTTTCTCATTGCTCTCTACTTTCCTTCTTTTCCTGTCTCCTGTGCCCAGCAGCTTGGGAGCCACTTTCCCAGTCTGGGCTGCCAAGCCAGTGGGGTGCCTTGGAGAGTTTTCCTTTTCTCGATTTCTTGTACTCTCTATTTTCTTTCCCTTCTTTTCTCCTGAATGCCTGACACTGTATGCCATCTCTGATCCTTCTAAATGGGCTGTACAGTGCTTCATGATTGGGCAGCCATTTCGCCCGTCTGCACCACAATGCCAGTGGACTCCCTCAGGACACATTTTTTTTTTTCTCTCTCTTTTTCTCTTTTCTCTATTTCTTGTCTCCTTCTACCTTCCTTCCTTTTATTCTCCTGAACATCTGGTAAAGTGTGCCATCTCCACTCCTTCTTGACAGGGTGTGCAGTGCCACTCAGTGGGGGACTCGCTTCCATTGGGCTCCCTTGGGTCATTTTTTTTTCTTTATTTTATTTATTTTCCTTCATCTTTTGTTCTCGGTTTCTTGTCTCTCTCTACGTCCCTTTCTTTCCTTCCTCCCAAGCATATGGCATATTGGCATATTTTTTTTCTTCTTAGTTCCTTGTTTCCTCTACCTCCCTTCCTTATCCTTCCCTGAACACCTCACACCATGTGCCATCTCTGTGCCTTTCGGATGTGCTGTAGAGCGTCACTTGGCTGGGCACCCACTTCTGATGGGCTCCTATGGCGTTTTTTGCTTTTTTCTTTCCTCTTTTTTTTTTTTTTTCCTCAGTATCCAATCTCTCTCTACCTCCCTTTTCTTCCTCCTAACTACCTGGCATTTTCTTCTTCTTTTTTGCCTTTTTTGTCTCAATTTCTTGTCTTAATCTACATTCCTTTCTCCTGACCACATAGCTGCATTTGCCTTTCTCTCTCCTTTTTTTGATTTTAATCTAGTTTCTGATCTCTCTCTCCCTTCCTTCCTTTCCTTTCTCCCACTCTTCTAGCTGTGTGTGTCATATTTGCCCTTTCTTAATGGGCTGTGCCTCACCACCTGGCTAGAAAGCCACTGGCACTCAGCTTTCCTGGATCTGTACCACTCCAACAGCAGGCTTCCTCAGCACCTTCTTTTTTTTTTTGGATCCTGTTTCTCTCTCCTCTTTCTCTCCTTTGCCACACCCATTTAGCTCCACACATCACACCCTCCTTCCTCTCTCCCACATATCTCCACTGTGTGCTGAACACTACAACCCCAAACAGCAAAGGCAGGGTCTACCAGAACCTGCCCTGCATTGACCCCCAGCCCTACCCTGTCAGCCCCAGTATATACCACAGACAACCCATAGCAGCTCTTCTGCTTCCTCTGGACCTGCACTGCTGCACCAGAGATGAGTGACTGGCCCTGCCCATTGGGCAAGGTGATGAGAAGTATCATGCATACAGATGATCAGACAACAAAGAATGCCCAGTCCTGCTCAGACATTACCAAATAAAATTAAAAACCAGGAAGAAACAAACAAATCTACAATCAATAAACTAAGAAAATAAGTACTGAATATCCTGAAAACAGCAGACAATATCAAAACATATTAAAAAAAAAAAAAAAAAAGACAACATGGCTCCAGTAGGTATCCAAAATAAAACATCACTTGACCTTCCAGTAGAAAAAAAGTCACTAGAACTAGCTGATAAGGATTTCAAATGTTTAATATTCAGACCTATCCAAGAGTTGAAGGAAAAGGCAGAAAAAAATGAGGAAAAAATAGTCGGTCATGGAAAAGGCAGACAAAATCATGGAAAAATAGACAAAACAATAGAAGAATTCAGGAAAACAATACAGGAACAAAATATCAAAATAAATTCACAACTAGAAATCATACAAAAACAACAATTAGAACCCCAGAACATAAACAAGATTTCAAAAATGGACAGTGTCATAGAAGGCCTGAGGAGCAGGTTTGAAAAAGTGGAAGACAAGATAAATGAAATTGAAGACAAATACATGGACACGAACTTGTTTGAGGAAAAAATCAGAGAAAAGAATGAATTAAAATGAAGAAAACCTAAGAACTATGTGAGTTACAATCAAAAGCAAAAATTTGCGAGGGATCGAAGTTCCAGAACAGGGGGAGAAAATGGAAAACACAGAGATGATCACTGAAGAGTTGCTGACAGAAAAATTCCCTAACATTGTGAAAGATGAAAAGCTGACTGTCCAAGCCCAATGAGCCCCATATAGGATAGACCCCAAAAGAAAACCACAAAGGCATATCATAATCACACTCACTAAAATAAAAGGCAAAGAAAGAATATCGTGAGCAACTTGAGAAAAATTAAAAGTCACATACAGAGGGGAAACAATAAGACTAAGCTCTGAATTACTCGGCAAAAAATCACGCAAGCAAGAAGGCAATGAGATGACATATATCAAACCTTGAAAGAAAAAAAAAAAACACCAACCAAGAATACCATATCCTGCCAAACTGTTGCTCAAATATGATGGTGAAATTAGGACATTTCCAGCAAAACAGAAACAAAGGGAATTTGTAAAAACCAAACCAGACTTAGAAGAATTACTAAAGGGATTCCTTCAGTTTGAGAACAAACAACATCAGACTACAGCCTGAATCTAGGATACAAGACTGCATCAACCAGATATCAACCTAGGTAATGAACTCTCAAGAATTAATCAAAACTAAAAGATTTGCAACAGGGAAACAGAGAAGTTAATCTGTAAATGACAACAACATCACAACAATACGAGTGGAAATAAACGATGTAGGTACAGAACTTCCAAATGGAGAGGAAGGCAAGGTGATACCAAGTAATAAACTTAGGAAGATAAGGGTAAATTTCAAGGTAACCACAAAGAAAGTTAACAAAACTACTCATCAAAATAAACAAGGAAAACATAGTCTCAGTAAATATGAAGTCTACAAAAACAAAAAAATTGGAAAAAAATCCACAAACAAAAGGAATTCAGCACAGGAGAGTAAGAGGAGCAAAGAAAATGTCAGCTTCACACACACACAAAACTACAAAATAAAAGCAATAAGCTCATACCTATCAATAATTACACTGAAAGTAAATGGCCAAAATGCTCAGACAGAGACAGAATGGATAAAAAAAACAGGATCCATCAATATGCTGCCTACAAAAGACACACGTCAGAAACATAGATGTAAATTTATTAAAAACCAAAAGATAGAAAAAAATATATTAAGTTACCAAAAAAGAGCAGGAGCAGCAATACTAATCTCAGATAAAATAGACTTTAAAACAAAATCCACCATAAAAGACAAAGAAAGGCATTACATAACGATTAAAGGGGTGAAATATAGAAATCAGGTCCCTGGCCAACTGACTGGAAGAGATCCAAATTTACGCCTATTCCCAAGAAAGGTGATCCAACTGAATATGGAAAGTATAGAACAATATCATTAATATCACATGCAAGCAAAATTTTTCTTAAGTTCATTCAAAAGTGGCTACAGCAGTATATCAACAGGGACCTGCCAGGAATTCAGGCTGGATTCAGAAGGGGATGTGGAACAAGGAATATCATTGCTGATGTCAGGTGGATCCTGGCTGAAAGCAGAGAATACTAGAGGATGTTTGCCTGTGTTTTATCAACTATGCAAAGGCGTTCAACTGTGTGGGTCATAACAAATTATGGATAACCTTGAAAAGAATGGGAATTCCAGAACCGTTAATTGTGCTCATGAAGAACCTGTGCATAGATCAAGAGGCAGTTGTTTGGGCAGAACAAGGGGATACTAAGTGGTTTAAAGTCACAAAAGGTGTGTGTCAGGGATGTATCCTCTCATCATACCTATTCAATCTATATGCTGACCAAATAATCCAAGAAGCTGGAGTATATGAAGAAAAACAGGACATCAGGATTGGAGGAAGACTCATTAACAACCTGCCTTATGCAGATGACACAACCTTGCTTGCTGAAAGTGAAGAGGACTTGAAGCACTTACTAATGAAGATCAAAGACCATAGCTTTCAGTACAGATTACACCTAAACATAAAACAAAATCTTCACAACTAGACCAATAAGCTACATCATGATAAAGGGAGAAAAGATTGAAGTTGTCAAGGATTTGATTTTACTTGGATCCACAATCAACACCCATGGAAGCAGCAGTCAAAAAATCAAAAGGCGCATTGCATTTGGTAAATCTGCTGCAAAGGACCTCTTTAAAAAGTGCTGAAAAACAAAGATGTCACTTTGAAGACTAAGGTGTGCCTAACCTAAGCCATGATATTTTCAATCACATCATATGCATGTGAAAGCCAAACAATGAATAAGAAAGACAGCAGAAGAATTGACGCCTTTGAATTGAAGTGTTGGCGAAGTATATTGAATACGCCATGGTCTGCCAAAAGAATGAACAAATCTGTCTTAGAAGAAGTACAACCAGAACACTCCTTAGAAGCAAGGATGGTGAGACTTTGTCTCACATACGTTGGACATGTTGTCAGGAAGGATCAGTCCCTGGAGAAGGACATCATGCTTGGTAAAATACAGGGTCAGCAGAAAAAAGGAAGACCCTTAATGAGGTGGATTGACACAGTGGCTGCAACAATGGGCTCAAGCATAACGGTGATTGTGAGGATGGTGTGGATCCAGGCAGTGTTTTGTTCTGTTGTGCATAGGGTCACTATGAGTCAGAACTGACTCAATGGCACCTAACAACAGCAACCAAAATGGATGATCCATCATAAAGACATAACCATAATAAATATCTATGCACCCAATGACAGGGCTCCAAAATACATAAACTCTAACAGCACTGAAAAGAGAAATCAACAGTTCCACGATAATAGTAGGAGACTTCAACACACCACTCTTGACAAAGGACAGAACATTTAGAAAGAAACTCAACAATGATACAGAAGATTTAAAGACCACAATCAGCCAACTTGATCTCATAGACATATATAAAACACTCCACCCAACAGGGGCAAATTACACATTTTTTCCAACGCACGTGGAATAGACCACATCATAGGGCACAGAGCAACCCTCAACAAAATCCAAAACACTGAGATATTATAAAGTATTTTTTTCAACACATCAGAGTAGAAATTAAAAACAGGAAGAGCAAAGAAAAAAAATCAACTACATGAAAAATGAATAACACCCTGCTTAAAAATCACTGAGTAATAAAAAAATCAAAGATGGAATAAAAAAATTCCTAGAATCAAATGAGAATGAAAACACATCATACCAAAATCTTTGGGACAGAGTTAAGGCAGTGCTCAGAGGTCAATTTATAGCAATAGATGCACACATCGAAAAAGAAGAGACAAAATCAAAACATTAGCTACACAACTCTAACAAATAGAAAGAGAACAGCAAAAGAAAACTATAGCCACCAGAAGAAAGAAAATAATAAAGATCAGAGCAGAAATAAATGAAACAGAGAATAGAAAAACAATAGAAAGAATCAACAAAACCAAAAGTTGGTGTTTTGAAAGGATCAACAAGATTGACAAACCACTGGTCAAAATGACATGAAAAAAACAGAAAGGAACAAATAACCCCAAAAAGAAAAGAAACGGGGGACATTACAACAGACCCAACTCTCATAAAAATAGATACAAAAATTCTCAACAAAATTCTAGCCAATAGAAATCACATCATTTCAAAAAAGTAGTATACCATGATCAAGTGGGATTCATACCAGGTTTGCAAGGCTGGTTCAACATTAGAAAATCAATCAACATAATCCAGCACAAAAATAAAACAAAAGAATCACATGATCATCTCAATCGATGTGGAAAAGGCCTTTCACAAAGTCCAACACCAATTCCTGAAAAAAATCTCTCAATAAAATAGGTATGGAAGGGAAATTCCTCAACACAATAAAGGGCATCATATAAAACCAACAACCAGCATCATTCTGAATGAAGAGAGACTGAAAACATTCCCCTTGAGTACAGGAGCAAGATAAAGATGCCATTTATCACACCTACTATTTAACATTGTGCTGGAAGTCCTAGACAGAGCAATAAGGCAAGAAAAAGAGATAAAATGCATACGAACTGGCAATGAAGAAGTAAAACTGTCCCTATTTGCAGATGATATGTTACTATATAGAAAACCCAAAAGACTTCATGAGAAAACTACCGGAACTAATAGAAAGATTCACCAGAGTAGTAAGATACAAGATAAACATACAAAAATCAGTTTGATTCCTTTAATTCCTTTATACCAATAAAGAGATCAATGAAAAGGAAATCAGGAAAACATAATAGTCCCTAAAAAAATAAAATACTTAGGAATAAATCTAACCAGGGATGTACAAGACTTATACAAAGAAAGCTACAAAACACTACTGCAAGAAACCAAAAGAGATCTACATAAATAGAAAAACACCATGCTCATGGATAGGTAGACCCAACATTGTGAAAATGTCGATTCTACCGAAAGCAATCTACAAATAAAATGTAATTCTGATCCAAATACTAACAGCATTCTTTAAGGAGATGGAAAAACTTATCCTTAAATTTATATGGAAAGGGAAGAGGTCTCAGATAAGTAAGGAATTATTGAGGAACAATAAAGTAGGAACACTAGCACTACCTGACCTCCAAACCCACTACACAGCTACAGTAGTGAAAATAGCCTGATACTGGTACAATGACAGATACATTGACCGATGGAACAGGATTGAGAAGCCAGATGGAAAGCCATCAACCTACAGTCACCTGATTTTCGACAATGGCCCAAAGCCCATCAAATGGGGAAAGGTAAAAAACGGAGCAATTAAAAAAAAAAAAATGGTACTGGCAAAACTGGATACCCATCTGCAACAAAATGAAACAGCACCCATACTTCACACCATACACAAAAACTAATTCAAAATGAATCAAAGACCTAAATGCAAAATGAAAAGCTATAAAGATCATAGAAGAAAAAACAGAATCAATGCTAGAGGCCCTAATACACAGCATCAACAGGATACAAACCATAACTAACAACACACAATCTTCAGAAGATAAAAATGAAACAGTCATGCTCATCAAAAGACTCCACCAGAAGAGTAAAAAGAGAACTGGGGAAAAAAAATTGGCTATGACAAATCTGACAAAGGTCTAATCTCTAAAATCGGTAAAATCCAACCCTTTTGGAACAAAAAGACAAATAGTTCAAATTAAAAATGGGCAAAGGAAATCAACGACATTTCACCAAAGAAGACATTCAAGCAGCTAACAGACAAATGCCCGTGATCCCTAGCCATTAGAGAAATGCAAATCAAAACCACAATGAGATACCATCTCTTCTCAGAATTGATGACACAAACTAAAAAAAAAAAAAAAACAGGAAATAAAAATGTTGGAAGGGCTGCAGGAGGTTGGAACTCTTTTGCACTGGTAGTGGAAATGCAAAGTGGTACAACCATTCTGGAAAACTTTATGGTGCTTCCTTAAAAATCATATATTTCTAGAAGTAGAAATATCATATGACCAAGCAATCCCACTTCTAGGAATATATCCTAGAGAAATAAGAACTGTTACATGAATAGCTATATGCACATCCATGCTCATTGCAGCATTGTTCACAAAAGCAAAGATATGGATACAAGCTAGGTGTTCATCAACAGATGAATAGATAAACTATGGTACATACACACCATGGAGTACTATGCAACGGTAAAGAACAATGATGAATCTGTAAAGCATCTCACAACATGGATGAATCTGGAGGGCATTATGCTGAGTGAAATAAGTCAAACACAAAAGGACATATATTGTATGTGACTACTACTATAAAAACTCATGATAAGGTTTACACACAAAAAGAAACAATCTATGATGATTACGAGGGAGGGGAGAGGTGGGGATGGAAAAATACTAAATAGACAATAGATAAGTAGTAACTTTGGTGATGGGTAAGACAGTACACAATACTGGGGAAGCCAGCACAACTTGTACAAGGCAAGGTCATGGAAGCTCCATAGACACATCCAAACTCCCTGAGGGACCAAATTACTGGGCTGAGGGCTGTGAGAATCGTGCTCTCAGGGAACATCTAGCTTAATTGGCATAACTTAGTTTATAAAGAAAATGTTCTACATCCTGCATTGGTGAGTAGCGTCTGGGGTCTTAAAAGCTTGTGAGCTGACACCTAAGTACTCCCGTGGTCTCACCCCTTCAGGGGCAAGAGAAAATGAAGAAAATCAAAGATACAAGGAAGAGATTAGTCCAAAGGACTAATGAACCACAACTACCACAGTCTCCACCAGGCTGAGTGCAGCACAACTTGATGGTGCCTGGCTACCACCACTGACTACTCTGACAGGAATTGCATTAGAGGGTCCTGGACGGAGCTGGAGAAAAATGTAGAACAAAATTCTAACTCACCAAAAAAAGACCAGACTTACAGGCCTGATAAAGACTGGAGAAACCCTGGGAGAATGGCCCCAGACACAATTTAACTTGGTAATGAAGTCACTTCTGAGTTTCACACTTCAGCCAAAAATTATACAGCTCCATAAAAAAAAAGAACAAGACTAAAGGGGTACACCAGCCCAGGGGCAAGGACTAGAAGGTAGGAGAGCACAGAAAAGCTGGTGATTAGGAGCCCCAGGTTGAGAACGGAGCATGTTGACACATCATGGGGTTGGTAACCGAAGTCACAAAACGTTATGTATACTAATTGTTTAATGAGAAGCTAGTTTGTTTTGTAAACCTTCATCTAAAGTACAACAAAAAAGGAAAAGGAGAATTTGAAATGGAGCAGGTAAAAAACAACAACAAAAAAACTTCACTGGAAATACATCAATTAGACAGTGTAGAAGGTTTGATCCATGACCTTAAAGACACAGTGATTGATTCTAACAATAAAGAAACGCAGAAACAAGAATTTTAAAAGACTGATATAATGAACAGAATACCTGTGACTTGTGGAATAATAAATTATCTAACATATGCATGATTGCAATTCCAGAAATGAAGAATAGTGGATAAAGTTATTTAAAGAAATAATAACCTTTTTTTTTTTTTTTACAAATTTATTGAAAACTATAAATCCACAGATCCAAGAAGCTTAGTAGATCATAAGCAGGATAACACAAAGAAAAATTCAAACCAAATTGTTGAAAATAAGGAACATTATTAAAAATAGTCAGGGATTATGTCGAGAGGAACAGGCATAACGTATGGCAGACTTCTCATCTGAATCTATGCAAGCCAGAAGATATTGGAACATCTTTGAATTGCTGAATGGGAAAAAAAAAGAAAAATTAGAACAAAACTCCTGTAAAACTAGAATTTTATATCCATAAAAATATCCTTAAATTGTGAAGATTAAATAAACACTTTTATAGACAAACAAATGCTGTGATAATTCATTGGTAAGGGTATGTTATCTACAAAGATATATTAAAATGAAAGGAAAATGATACTAGAGAAAACCTTGAAGCAATAGAAAGGAAGGAAGACTACTAGAAATGATAAACATGTGAAAAAAAAAAAGAAATGATAAACATGTGAGCAAGTGTAAAATTCGATTTTACTCATTAAAAAAATAATAATAATAACAACTATTTAAACCAAGGGAATAACAAGGTCTTAAGGGGTTTAGAACACATGCAGAAGGAAAACACATGACAACAATATCACAAAGCATGAAAACCAAAAAACCAAACCAAACCCACTGCCGTCGAGTCGATTCCAACTCATAGTGACCATATAGGACAGAGTAGAGCTGCATCATAGAGTTTCCAAGGCGCACCTGGTGGATTCAAACTCACAACCATAGCACTTTACCACTACGCCACCAGGGTTTCCAAAGCATGAAAAGGGAAATGAGTATATACTTTGCACAGGTCTTAAAATATACATGAAAGAGTATACTTGATAAGCCACTTATTGTAAACCCTATAGCAAACAGCACAAAAATAAATAAATAAAATACCATTTAAGATAATTCTATTGCTACTCACTGTAAACCTGGATTTTTTTTTTTTCTGTTCACTGGCCCTGTCAGGATTGTTACCACTTGATGTGGGCCAGTGAACTTGTGATAAGTTTTTACAATGCCAAAATATGTAAAACTCTGTGAACTCCCTCAGACTTTCCTGCCAGGAAATCTATCAGAATACAGGGGAAAATACTATCATCCCATTGAGTTATTTAACACCTGTTTATGATAAAAACTTTTAGCGAACTAGAAATTCAAGAGGTTCTCTGTTTAGTAAAGAATATCTATAGAAAAAACCAAATCAAAACTCAAGGTGATATCACTGAACACTTTCATGTTCAGAACAGAAAAAAGTCAAGGACACCCGCTCTCATCACTTCTACTGTACAATTTAGTGGAGGCCTTATCCATTGCAAGTTGGCAAGAAGAGAAAATGTCTTGCCCTTTAGAATATAAGGAATAATACATTCTTTATTTGCAGTCTATATGAGCAGGGTACATAGAAAATTCTAAGAAATCTACAAGATCCTACTAAAGAATGTACGTGAAAGCTACTAGAACTATTAAGTGAATTTTGTAAAGTAACAAGATAAAAGGTCAAAACATAAATATCTATTGCCTTTCTAAATACTACCAAGTAATAATTGGAAATTATAATAACATTAAAATCCAAATTATTTAGAAATAAATTTAATCTTTGGAATAGATCTTTATGGTAGATACAATTTTTATCACTGGGATGCAAAGAAGAAAACTGAAGCATACCATGGAAAGCCTCATGCAATTTCTCAGCAAGTTGGGGATTTTACACACTTAAGTTCCTACAGCTAGTACATGAAGGAACCAAGAATAAAAGCAAGTTTAAGGAAGAATTGTTAATTAAATGCAGTATTAAAAATATGCTTACTTATTTATTTTGTATTTTATTGTTGTTAAAATACACATAAACAGAATTTACACTATCTCAACAATTTCATGTGTACAATTCAGTGATTTTGACTATTTCTTCTCATTGTGCAACCATTCTTCCTATCTTTTTTCGAATCATTCCACTACCATTAACATGAACTCAATACCCTCTAAGCAAAAAACTCCTCTCTCCCACTCCTGGTAACCACTAATAATAGTTGGTTTCTGTAGATTTGCTTATTTCATATAACTGTGATCATATATTTGTCCTTCTTCAACTGACTTACTTCACTCAACATGATGTTTTCAAGAGTTATCCATGTTGTGGCATCCATTAGGACTTCATTTTTCTTTATGGCTGAGTAGTATTCCACTGAGTGTATATCACATTTTGTTTATCCATTCATGTGTTGATGAACATTTTGGTTGTTTTCACTTTTGTCTATCGTGAAAATGCTGCAATAAACATTGGTGTACAGGTTTCTGTTTGTGTTCTTACTTGTTTCTTAAAGTAATTCTAAAGTTTAGATTTCTACGAATCAAAATAAAATGAAATTGAAGTAATCTATAGAATATTTCACTTTTAGTATTGGCTCAATATCGGATTTCCTTTGAACAGATAAACCAGTACAAATCTAACAAGGCTAGTTTTAAATTTCTGAGAAATTTGTCTAGATTTTATTATTCCTGTTAGTACTGTTGACATAACAACAATAATGTGTGTGTGTGTAAACTTTCACATACACACATAATCAGTTTTGTTCATTATATTTACCCATAGTAAGTTCACGGATTTAAGTATTCTTTTAACTTTACAAATTTAGTTTACTCATCGAAATAAGATTACTAACATTTTATTCTGCATTAACCTTACCAAGACAAATTTTGCAATTCTTGTGTTATAAGTTTGATTGTTGCTAAATTTTAACCCACAAAATGATATATCAGGAGATGAGCAATACTTTTGACAGAAGCTTTCCATATTAACCTGCATAGGGTTGGTATAGGTTTGCTGATAATGTAAAACCAGCTCTGATAAGTAATAAAATTAAGTCATTATTAGTAGGTACACTTGATTTCAGATGGGAGATGTGTTAATGGTTGTTAAATGAAGTGTGGTGTATAAAGATTTATAATATGAAAGGTATTTAAATGATTTCAGAAATGAATATTACAACTAGCATAATCCTAGATCTTGGGCTTGTAATACGGCTATTTTCTAGGATAACTTTATACAGCAAAAGAACTAATTTTTAAAGAAAATTTCCTTTGTGGATGTGAAATAATGACTTGTTAGTAAGTAAACAAAAGAGCATATTCAACAACCGATTTCAGCTGTCACCTTCCAAGGAAAAATCTGTTTTGTATTTCAAAATATATTCTTCTGTACTGAGACTGTAGAGATTAATTCTCAGATTGAATTCATTACACTCTGGATATTTTAGGAAATGCACTTAAAACTGCTTTCCAAATTTGATCAGTTCTAGTAATGATGCAGATGTTTATTTAGAGTTGTACTTCTACCATAAATATGCCTAAAACATATTTGTGTTTCTGCAATATTTTAATGTTAGAGTTTAAATTCAAAGCATGTTCTCCTTTAATGTGAATAGATGAGAAAGAATTTTTTAAAAAATGTTTGCGACATCATCAGCTAGATATGTTCTATGTTACTTCTTTCTTGTGCTGTTGGCCTTTTAAATTGTCACAGTATTAGACGATTGTAGATATCTTAACTGGTTGTGCTGTCTTCCAGTTGCTTTTTATATCAGAAGAAGTTAATCCAGGGTCCAAACTCCAGTTTTGCCTCTCATTAGCTTTTTTTTTTTTTTTCTTTCTTTTTAGTACAAGTTACTTGAAGTTCTTATCAAGAAAAGTGTATCCTCACACCTATGGGAGGACAACTTTATTCAAATTTCATCTATTAGAATCTTCAGCAGCATCATTGTCAAACCTTGTGTTCTTCTCTCTTGAAGGCTTCTCTCCTTCAGTGGACACTGCGTTCCTTTATACATTTATATAATAGAAAGAACCAAACATTGTTGGCTTTGGGATTTATCTAAGAGCAAAGTGCGTATTCCACGGCAGACAGGAAAGATCATAAAACTTGAAAACACACCTAAGGTATAAAACACATTTTTTTCTTTTTTAGTGTTGGGAAACAGGCACAGGACTTCTTTCGTAAAACTTGAAACCACTTTAGAAAAAGTACACATATATTCTCAGTTATGCACATAATGTAATGAACCTCCTAAAGTCTGTCTCATAAATATCGCACAATCTTAAAATTTTCTCTTAAGTCGTAGTCCATGATTTAGTTCCTGCTGCCTTCTGTAGGAGAGACTGAAATCCCATTAGTAACCTGTTCTCGACTTTTGCCTCTACGTTTACCATTTTCCTTACTCCTTCTCTTTCTCTGTGAGAAAACTAAGAGCCCAGTCACATCCAGTAGACAATTTTCCTTTCTGAGTACTTACAAACTAGATATCGGGTCTCTTGGGAATCTGTTCACATTTATTTTATAGAAATTTAACAGTGATTAAATAAAATTAGGGAGAAATTACCTTTCCTACGGCCTGCCAGATAAGAGGTCTCAAATCAGTCACTTGTGCTCTGTGTTTTCCTCCCTTTTTGTTGCTATGATTATCATTGCGGTGGTTAAGTACCCAGAATTTTTACTCACTTTATTGCTGAGATTTTTCCTTGAGAATTTTCTGTGACATTCAACATAGGCTGTTGTAAGGTATATTCTCACTTAAATACTCTGAAAAGTTCTTAAAACACAAAATATAGAGAATTGGGAAAAGGCAAAATTCAACTTTCTCAACTCATCATTTGTCACTTTTTTTAGAAGCACATATTCTTAATTTAAGACCATCCATTAAGCTCAGTGGGGAAATGTTTCCTAGATATTCTTAACCAAAATAGTTCCTCCACAGGCTTTTCCTTTACTGCTCAAGTTCCATTCAAATTTAATTGCACCGGCATTTATTCTCCTTGGAAAATATATATTGAAACTCGTAGCAAGGCCATTCTGCAGGCAGATAACCGTCATTGCAATGAACAAGCTAAATTGATCATAAATTGTGTCTAATCTTCATCCAAACTGTGCTGAATATAAAATGCCCCTTTTCTTAATGTTCCATCCTGAAGACATCACTGCTAGGCTTCCCAGGGAAAAATCATTTCAGAGACTATATGTGGATTTTGGAGAAAATGATACAAAAATAAACATCTGAAAACACAAATTGCAAAGAGGTAGTGTAAATATGTTGAAGCAAGTGAAAATCTTCAGGTTTTTGATTGGTGAGAAGCTTACATATCGATATACATATACAAACATCTAGAAAGGCAGGAAGGCGTTTATACCATACTCAGAGACAATAAGATATCTACCATTTTTGTGTAAAAGTACAAGTGTAATCAAGGTCAATTACTTAATGTAAATGGACAGGAAATGCACTAGGAATGTTACCCACCCCCCCCACCCAGTGTAACCGCTGCTGAGCCAGCTTACTACGTGGCTTCTAAGGCAATAGTCTTGCTCACAATAACAACCTATCATTTGAATGCTTTCTTAGAATATTACAAAATCATTTGAAAACAGATCATTGGGCTTCATGGTTTTTACAGTAACAAAATGCTAAGTAGTTTCAAATGAGGAAGAGAAATAGAGTTATTTACTTCTAAGGTATTGTTTTAACTGACAGTAACTGCAACATCAGGGTTCATTAAACAATAGCTGGTTTTCTACCAATTCAGAGAAAATAATTTGAAGTTTCTGTGGTACTTTGCTTTGTTATACTGCATATTGGCTTCCACGAATTACTAAAAGAGACAAGCCAAAAAAAAATTAGGATAATGGTAAATAAAGCAATTTGTTTCACAGTTCACTTAGATGGTGGAAATTCATACCAGAAGGCGTTCTCGAAACTCATCAAAAATAAGCATATCCGAGGTTGGTAATTTCAATGTGGCATATTTTCATTTTAATAGATTTTTATTAAATTCATAAAAGTTAATGGACTAAGGATTAAGTCATTATGAACTCTGTCTCAATTGTCTGTTATTAATAGCATCACAACAGTGTTTCCCTTGTTAAATACTTTCATTCTAAATGACTTCTTCTAGTCAATCATGATTTTTCAGCTCATATTTCCAACTCTAACATTTCTTGCAGATGGTTGTAAATGTTTCTTGTTTTTAGGACTTAAATTTTCAGAAATCTCAAAGCTTTGATGATCAGATCACTATTATATATTTAAAATATGCAATATATATAAGACAAAAAAATTGGTACTTCATTTTGTCTTTGTAAGTTAGAAAGACATTACTGACTACACTATTAAGACTCTTCTGGTACACAGAGAGAGGGGATGGCAAAGTGAAGCTTCTCTTTAAAATGAGAACCTAAATTAATCTTCACAAAGTTGTTTTGGCCAGGCTCTCTTCTTTACAAATCAATAAAATTAAAATTAATTTTAATTTTAGGTAAAATTAGAATTTAATTTTATATTCAAGGTGTCTTGCACTTTTCAGAACCACAGTTTTCTTTAGCCACACTTGGTCACCCTTATCCCATCTGTAGCACATCCCTCACTATTTAGTACCTTCATTCTTCCTGACATGAATGGTTTGCTGACAGGATTTTCCTTTTAATGAAGCATAGCTCATCTGTTTAGGTCCAATTTTCCAATGATATAATCTGATAAATTAATTTAAGCTGTTGTATGACTTTCAATTTTTTTCCCCCCCAACTGTGCCCTTGTGGCAAAAACGTTTTTATCTTAGGTGGAAAGCTTTAATTGAAATGGGATGAGTCAAAGAGAAAGCTTAATGATAGAAGTAATTTTATGGCCAGGTATATACACCATCACTACAACTTTAAACTACTAGAGTTATTCGTTTATGAAAGGGAATCATTTGTTGAGTTTGGTAAGAATAGCTACTTATAATGGTTTAAATAGATAAAAGTATATATGCATTTAAAAGTGCAATTTGACATAAATGATGTAATATCTAGAAGACACACTTTTGGAAGCTTAATGCACTTGGGAGACCTGATTTGGATGCCCACGTATATTTTCTGCCACACGAAGAACTTAAAGAACAAGCCTGGAGACAACTTACTTAATTCTAGAATCTGAGAGCTCAAGTCCTCTTGGCAGGCTTAACTTCGTCCTTCTGGGCAGTGGCATTACAATAACATTTTTTATTATGCTATCACATAACCCTGTGTGACATACCATTCATCAAATAATAAAATAAAAACTATATTTGTGGTATAATCTTAACTGAGCACGTAGAGCTTTTGTATTTGTCTACGGTATCTCCTGAAGCTAAATTCAATTACTGTTCCTCTAGCAAGATGTTTAAACTAAGTTGAATTAAGTAGAGTTGTACTTATGGCTTAAATGGCACTCTCCTGTGTCATGTAAATAGAGTAGCCACTCTAATATACAACTCTATGCATGTAAAAAAGAATAACATCACATTATTTGGTACCGAAAGGTTTAATGTATCTTTTTTCTGGGAAATCCTCATGCATTTAAATATGTTTTTATTGACATAGCTATAATAATTATTACTTAAACCAGGCTTGCAAATTTTAAACTGAGAATAAGTCCATGCATTTTTAGTCAATATGTAGTTCTGAATTTTTCATCCTTTTGACCCTTAAAGCAATTTTGACGGGAAAGCAAATTAAGGTAGTATCAATTTATGCTGTAAGCAAAATACATAAAGAACTCATTATGCTAAAAAGGTAGTGGACTAAAATATAAATAGCTTAAAAAGAATATATACAAATTTATGAAAAAAAAGATACATTAGGGGGTTCTTAATGGAAAGTCAGAAGTGATGAGGTGCTCGCATGAAATATAGAGGCTCTATCCTTCTATAATCCATCTTTGGGTTGTCATTCTGAAAAAATTAATTCTAACATTTGATAAAATTTTCTTCCTTCCATAAACAGTTATTAAAAAAAAATGTCCACTACACAATTAACATACAAAATTTAAATTGAAGTCATAGAAATCAGAAACAAACTTTTTCTGTTTTATACCCACTCCACCTCAATCAAGAAATGAGAAAGTCTGTAAATAATTAAGGTAAAAGCTGACAGGTTAACATGCCAGAACACTTGAAAACATTCCCAATCACAGTGAGAGATTTTAATACAGCTGCATCAGAAACTTATAGATGAACGGGACAAACAATTGAAGAATATTTTGCACCTAAAAATATATTCTATAATGTAGAAGATTTAGCTAAAATAATCAAAAATTTCTAAGTAAAACGTGTCTGTTAACAATAATTCAAAATATGTAACACAAAATTCCCCACTAGCAATGACATTAGAGAAAATAAATTAGACCAATTTCTGAAAAAAAATTAGAAACTTTAAAAATCATAAAAAGAATGAATGAGTTAAGGAAATAATCATAGTACCAATACAAGAGGGGGATTTATGATCTTAATTGCATGTATTTACAAAACAGATTTTGCAAACATGTGCTAATAATTCCACCCAAAAACCCAGGGGGAAAAAAAAAAAACAGCAAATCAAACCAAAGGAAAGTATAAGAAAGAAAGCAAATACTAAAACTAATACCAATTAAAAAACAAGCAGAGGTGGAGCCAAGATGGCGGACTAGGCAGACGCTACCTCGGATCCCTCTTACAACAAAGACACAGAAAAACAAGTGAATCGATCACATACATAACAATCTACGAACCCTGAACAACAAACACAGATTTAGAGACGGAGAACGAACTAATACGGGGAAGCAGCGATTGTTTCCAGAGCCTGGAGCCAGCGTACTAGTCAGGTACGGCACAAGCACAGAGACCTGCTCCACCCCCCTGAACTAACCCCGGGAGGGGGACCAGCCGGTTCCACGGGCGGCGTGGAACGCAGCCGGTAGGAGAAGTCCCCGGGAGGCAGTGACTGATCTTGGAGCAGGAAGAGCAGCATCCGAGCCGGGGAACTGTCCCGCAGGGATTTGGACTGGACGCAGGTACGCCATAAACACGGAGAGTTGCTCCGCCGCCCTGAACTAACCCCGGGAAGGGGACCAGCCGGGTCGCGTGGGCGGCGTGGGACACAGCCAGTAGGAGAAGTCCCTGGGAGGCAGCGACTGGTATTGGAGCGGGGAGAACAGCATCCCAGCCGGGACACTCGGTCACGACACAAGCACGGGGAGCTACTCCACCCATCTGAACTAACCCCGGGAGGAGGCCCAACTGGTTCTCAGAGGCGGCACGGCCATGTGGCTGGAGGGACGAGAAGTCCCCGGGAGGCAGCGACTGATTTTGGAGTCGAGAGTGCACCGTCACAGTAGGGGAGCCTTGACGCTGGGCGTGGGGCTGGAAGCGGAGGATCTGACCGTGAATCCAGGGGGCCAGACCCCCCGGGGGCAATCTCCACACAGCCAGCACACATAGGCGACGCGCCCGAGGGAATCTCAGATATAATAGTCATTCCAATTAAGACAAGCAACTCTGGCTATATTCTGAGGTGCTACTCTCCTATCTCTCTGTTCCCTCCCCCACCCTCCCCAGGCGACTTGATTAACATCCGAATAGCCTGAGCCAGAGGGAGAACTCTGATAGGGATCTGACTGCATTTTTTTTTAGCGGATTTTCTGGAAAAACTAGTTTCCTAGTGATGGCTCAGAGACAACAATCCATAACAAACCACTTAAAGAAGCAGACCATGACAGCTTCTCCAACCCCCCAAACAAAAGAATCAAAATCTTTCCCAAATGAAGATACAATCCTGGAATTATCAGATACAGAATATAAAAAACTAATTTACAGAATGCTTAAAGACATCACAAATGAAATTAGGATAACTGCAGAAAAAGCCAAGGAACACACCGATAAAACTGTTGAAGAACTCAAAAAGATTATTCAAGAACATAGTGGAAAAATTAATAAGTTGCAAGAATCCATAGAGAGACAACATGTAGAAATCCAAAAGATTAACAATAAAATTACAGAATTAGACAACGCAATAGGAAGTCAGAGGAGCAGACTCGAGCAATTAGAATGCAGACTGGGACATCTGGAGGACCAGGGAATCAACACCAACATAGCTGAAAAAAAATCAGATAAAAGAATTTAAAAAAATGAAGAAACCCTAAGAATCATGTGGGACTCTATCAAGAAGGATAACCTGCGGATGATTGGAGTCCCAGAACAGGGATGGGGGACAGAAAACACAGAGAAAATAGTTGAAGAACTCCTGACAGAAAACTTCCCTGACATCATGAAAGACGAAAGGATATCTATCCAAGATGCTTATCGAACCCCATTTAAGATTGATCCAAAAAGAAAAACACCAAGACATATTATCATCAAACTCACCAAAACCAAAGATAAAGAGAAAATTTTAAAAGCAGCCAGGGAGAAAAGAAAGGTTTCCTTCAAGGGAGAATCAATAAGAATAAGTTCAGACTACTCAGCAGAAACCATGCAGGCAAGAAGGGAATGGGACGACATATACAGAACACTGAAGGAGAAAAACTGCCAGCCAAGGATCATATATCCAGCAAAACTCTCTCTGAGATATGAAGGCGAAATTAAGATATTTACAGACAAACACAAGTTTAGAGAATTTGCAAAAACCAAACCAAAGCTACAAGAAATACTAAAGGATATTGTTTGGTCAGAGAACCAATAATATCAGATATCAGCACAACACAAGCTCACAAAACAGAACGTCCTGATATCAACTCAAATAGGGAAATCACAAAAACAAACAAATTAAGATTAATTAAAAAAAAAATACACATAACAGGGAATCATGGAAGTCAATAGGTAAAAGATCACAATAATCAAAAAGAGGGACTAAATACAGGAGGCATTGAACTGCCATATGGAGAGTGATACAAGGCGATATAGAACAATACAAGTTAGGTTTTTACGCTTTAGGTGAAGGGAAAGACAATACTCAATACATGGAAGGTCAGCTCAATTGGACTGGACCAAAAGCAAAGAAGTTTCCGGGATAAAATGAATGCTTCAAAGGTCAGCGGAGCAAGGGCGGGGGTCTGGGGAACATGGTTTGTGGGGACTTCTAAGTCAATTGGCAAAATAATTCTATTATGAAATCATTCTGCATCCCACTTTGAAATGTGGCGTCTGGGGTCTTAAATGCTAACAAGCGGCCATCTAAGATGCATCAATTGGTCTCAACCCACCTGGAGCAAAGGAAAATGAAGAACACCAAGGCCACACGACAACTAAGAGCCCAAGAGACAGAAAGGGCCACATGAACCAGAGACCTACATCATCCTGAGACCAGAAGAACTAGTTGGTGCCCGGCCACAATCGATGACTGCCCTGACAGGGAGCACAGCAGAGGACCCCTGAGGGAGCAGGAGATCAGTGGGATGCAGACCCCAAATTCTCATAAAAAGACCAAACTTAATGGTCTGACTGAGACTAGAGGAATCCCGGTGGCCATGCTCTCCAGACCTTCTGTTGGCACAGGACAGGAACCATCCCCGAAGACAACTCATCAGACATGAAAGGGACTGGTCAGCGGGTGGGAGAGAGACGCTGATGAAGAGTGAGCTAATTATATCAGGTGTACACTTGAGATTGTGTTGGCAACTCTTGTCTGGAGGGGGGATGGGAGGATAGAGAGAGAGGGAAGCCGGCATAATTGTCAAGAAAGGAGAGACTGAAAGGGCTGACTCAAGAAGGGGAGAGCAAGTGGGAGTAGGGAGTGAGATGTATGTAGACTTATATATGACAGACTGATTGGATTTGTAAACGTTCACTTGAAGCTTAATAAAAGTTATTTAAAAAAAAAAAAAAACAAGCAAAGCAAAATGAAAACCAATCCCATTGCCTTCTCATTGATTCTGACTCATTAGGATCCTATAGGACAGGGTAGAACTGCACCATCGGGTTTCTAAGGAGTGGCCCCTGGATTCGAGCTGCCAACATTTTGGTTAGCAGCCAAACGCTTAACCACTGCGTCTCTAGGACTCCATTGTGCCACCAAAGTTCCAAAAAGAAAAAAAAAAAAGCAATTAAATAAAAATAAAACTTTTTTTGAGAAAAGAATAATAAAATTCATTCAAACTGTCAGAAACCCTGGCAGTGTAGTGGTTAAATGCTACTACAGCTGCTAACTAAAAGGTTGGCAGTTTGAATCCACCAGGCACTACTTGGAAACTATGTGGCAGTTCTACTCTGTGTTATAGGATCGCTATGAGTTGGAATCCACTGGACACAACAGGTTTGGTTTTTTGAAGCTGTCAGACAAGATGAATATTTTAAAAGAAATAAAATAAAAACCATTTTTTAAAAAAGATATATGTTTAAGAGAATATAATTTATTAAAAATAATATGCACACCTATTCATACACATGCATATAAATATGTCAGAACCTTAGTGACACAGTGAGTAAAGTTCTCAGCTGCTAACTTAAAGGCTCGAACCCACCAGCTGCTCCAGCAGGAGAAAGATTGGCAGTCTGCTTCAGTAAAGATTTTACAGCCTTGGAAACTGTATGGGGTAGTTCTACTGTGTCCAATAGGGTCACTAGATGGCAGTGGGTTTGTTTTTTTGTTTTTTTTATAAAGATGTATGCCGAAACTTTGAAAATCACAAAGTCCTTGGGTACATTTCTAGACTAAAACAAGCAAACAAACAAATCTAAATAGAACAGTAAGCTGAAAAGAAGAAAACGGATTATTTGAACAGACTAAAATTAGCTAAAGAAATTACTAATGAGGTTAAAAAGACTTCCGTTCACAAAACTCATTAAGGCTAAGCAAATTTATAGGTTAGTATTACCAAACACTTTAAGAAATCGTTCAAATTTTAATTACTTCATAGAATTAAAATGGAACAAAGCTAGTTTGGAAAGCTAGAAAACTTTAATATTTTTTCTACTCTAGGATAACAGAAGAAATAATTACTTACAAATATCAGTAAAATCAATACTGCCACAAAAATCTCAATTACCATAATCTTAGAATTGTACCACAAATTATACTAAAATACTGTACTATAACTGAATAGGATTGTCACTCTCTGTCTGTCTGTATCACCTCTAACCTCATTTCCTATCACCCTGGTCTTGCTCATTTTCTTGTCACAGAGTCATCTCCTAGATGTTCTCTGAATTTCTTCCACTTTAGGGCCTCCGCAATGGCTGTTTCCTCTGCCTTGGTCTGGCTTCCCCCTGGATTGTTGACACTCTAAATTCTTTGCCTCCCTCAAGTCATTGTTTCAACAAGGTATTTCACCTTAATTTAAAATGCCACCTATTTTCCGCACTACTGATCCCTTTTATTTTACAACATCCTCAGCTCTTAGATGCTACAGCAGTTCCATGCTAAGTGATGCTTGCTTCTTCAAGGCAAACAGGAAAGTGAGTGTGAGTCTTCTAGAAAGGCAGAGTTTTATATAAGCTAACATTCCTATCACCTTTGCTGTATTCTGTTGGTTAGATGCAAATCACAGGCCCTGCTCATGCTCAAGAGAAGGCGAGTACACAAAGGTATAAACACCAGGACGAGGAACATGGGGGCTACCTTAGTGTCTGTTAGCCACACAGATCTAACGTACATACATAGCTTATTAATATACGGTGTTATTCACTACATTAGGTAAATAGCCATATATAGACTCATATATTCTAACTAGTTAGACTTAGAAAGACTAGGACTAATATGTTAAAGTCTCCCAATGTATTGACTTTGTGTCCTATTATCATATTTTTCAAAGGTTTTACTTTACATTTTAGTGCTTCTCTAACAGATGTATGTGAATTCATGAGAACTATCTTTACTGTAGATTATAATTTTGGTAAATATTTCTGTTTATATCTTTCAATGATTTTTTTTCCCCCTGAATTCAGCCTTGTCTGGCACTGATGACATAAACTCTGATTTTCTTTTTCCTTTCTCCTTGTTTTCTAGTCATCAAACTCACTAGGTCTTGTATTAGATACACACCTGTGTGAAATTTAAGAATTTCTGTTGTGTTGTTCTGAAGTGCTTCTACGGCTTAGCGCTACTATGATGTAGAAAAAGAAAACAGTAAAATGGAAAAAAATTTTCAAAAATGAAAAAAAAAAATAAGTACATTAGCATTCAAAAAATAAATAAAAAAAAAAATCTATTGCCATTAAGTCAATTCCCATTCATAGCTGGCAACCCTGTAGCACAGAGAAGTGCTCCCTGAAGAGTTTCCAAGGAGCAACTTGTGGATTTCAACTGTCATCCTTTGTTAGTTCACGTCCATTAAAATCACACATTTTACCTACTTCCTAGAATGTTTAAATTATTAAATAGTTACGTATAAAATTAGTTTAAGACTTACTTCTAACTTGTTATGTTGTCCCAAATAGCATTGAAAATGATTTTTGTTTCTCTTTTTCTTCTTGAGGACACCTTGTCAAAGGTTTTTCTGGACTGGAATAGAAAAAAAGGAGCCTTTAACATGCAGAATGTGGTCAAGTACTATCAGCTAGGTCTTAAGTGTTGACATGAGCTTGTATGACACTCACAGCTAAATCTTGGTGTTCTCCTGTTAAACATAAACAATTTCACAGAATGTTGACGTTGGACAAAGCCATTCTGTGACCATGATGAATCAAGACCACTCTGTAATCATGTCTAAGCACAAACAAAACATGAACATTGTTCAATACTCAAAAATGATCAAACATATCACATCCTGGTGAATATGAGTAATTACTGCTTCTTTACCAATTACAGCATTAGACTTATTTTAGTCTGCCCTTTCAACAGATAAAATTTATTAAACTACCCCTTCTTGATGGTATTCAATCTAAGGCAAAGTGTCATTCCTCCCCTCCCCCTCCTCCCAAAAATAAATTCACCTAAGACAAGTCCAGATCCTTTTATAAATCTTTTTCTTTCTTCTTTTTTTTTTTTAGTACCATCATGTTGAACAATTTCCCACGATGCAATGATTAATAAACCCAACATTACAGGCAAGTCCCTGGTTGTTTGGATGGAGGGCATTGATAGAACCAACTCCTTAGTGAAATTCCTTCTAACACAAAGTTCATCATATGTCAGAAGGCCAAAATGAAGTTAACCTCTTCCATCGCTTTTTAACATTTCTCAGTTTCCTTTGTTCCTTTCTTTGTTTCTTCCTTTCTTTCTCTCTTAAGGCTAGCTTCATTAGATCTTTATCAGTTTCTTGATATCCTCAGTGGACCAACTTTTGACTTCATAAAAATTCAAATATGGGAAATAATCCAAAAATCCTTCAGCAATAGAATAAAATAAATTAATTGTATTATATTCATTAAATGGAATGCTATTCAACAATGAAAATGAAGAACAACGTGCCACACACAACAACATGAATGAATCTTACAAATTCAAATGCCTCTGTTTGTCATTTCACTCCTAGGCACCAAGGGATAATAGGTAAACAAAGCTAGCAAAGACATTTACCATCAGATAGTTTACATTATAATGTGAGGAGATAAAAATAAACAATAAACAAACAAATAAGTTATATCATATTGGAAGGTGTTTTTTTTTTTATATATAAGAAAGAAATCTGTAGTGAAGTCAAAGGGATCAGTAGTGTAGTGAATAGGTGGCAGTTTAAAATAAGGTGAAGTGACTTATTGAAAGGTGACATTGAAACAATGACTTGAAGGGGCTAAAGGGTTTAGTCTGTGAAATATCTGGAAGAAGTATGACCTGGAAAGAGGAAACAGTTAATGTAATAGCCCTAAGGTAGAAGAAATTCATTAAACAGCTAGAAGACTAGTCTGTGGAAAGAAGATTAGCTAGAGGAGAGAGACTAAAAAATAATATTAAAGGTGATAGATTAGATAGATAGATGATTAGATAGGTGATAGAGAGATAGATAGATGGATAGATAGACAGATGATAGACAGACTAGATAGATAGATGATAGATAAGTAGATAGATAGATAGATGATAGATAGATAGATAGATAGATAGATAGATAGATAGATAGATAGATAGATAGATAGATAGATAGATAGATAGATAGGTAGATAGATAGATAGGTAGATAGGTAGATAGATAGATAAAGACAGGCAATCCTACTTGGTTATAACATATTTATGGTGTGTTGCTTTTCTGTATGTACATTTACTTCAATAAAAAGTTAAAACACGCACATTTTTATAATCCGAGGCAGAATATAAAAAGTGTGACAATGTTATTCAAAAAAAAGAAAAAAAAATTCATCCAAAAAGAGCACATTAGGCTGGGGAAATCAAGTGTGAATTGGTAGATGCCGATGATCTAAACATTCCTTTAAATAAATAGACACTAGTAACGGGAGGAAACTAAGAAAAAAGCAATTGAACATGAAGGTCACCGACCCAGCAAAGCTGTAAAAAGGGGACATGAGCAAGACATGTTAGCAGGCAAGCCTGTAGTTGATTAAGAATGAAGAGGAAAGTTACAGTGAGTTGGAAGAGGTTGTTGGGAAATAAACCTGGAAAAATTCTTTAGTAGTTATTGAGTATTTGGTAAATAATAAATATTTTTATTTTTTTTATCTCAGTAACTCTAAGGTACTGATAGTACTATGATTTCTTGTTACATAAAATGAAGCTTGCCAGATAGCAAAACTAGGAGTTAGTTCCATCTGTTTCTAATCCCCAAGCTTGCCATCTGAATAATTAGAATAACTTTTTAAAATAGTGAATCTATAAACCCACATTGAATTCTCAGTTTTGAACAATATCAACATTACTCACAGCTCATTATTTTTGGAAAATCTGAGATGACAAGAATCAATTTTATGCCTATTTTGATGTCCACCTTAAAAATGAAAAATAAATTTAATCCATTTTCTACATTTACCTTTCTTATTTGCACAAATCATCTACACAGGAATCTCATTGTTTTAAAATCGAGCTACGTCAGATGCTATCAAAAGATACTTTTCCACTTGCCCAATGTCTCGGTGGCACAGTGGCTAAGTGATAGGCTGTTAACCAAAAGGTCAACAGTTCAAATCTACCAGCCACTCCTTGGAAACCCTGTGGGGCAGTTCTACTCTGTCTTATAGGGTCACTGTGAGTCAGAATCGACTCCACGGCAACAGGTTTGTGCTTTTTTGTTTGTTTGTTTTGGCATTGTCTCATGGACTCTATATCATGAGATGACAGCTAGAAATTACTCAGTGAAGATGGCAGAAGGCAGTCAGAGGCATTATTTTAGGGAGATTCTAAAAACAGATTTTACCTATAATGAAGTCATAAGAACTTCTTCAAGGGAAAAAATTAAAATTTTTAGCTAGTTATTAAAAGAAATGCACACTTTTCATAGCTATTAGTTATAGTATACAAACAGGAAAAAAAAAAGAACCCATCTGACAAATCAAATCATGTAAATCAAACCAAAATGTTAGCAAACTGCTTTTAGAAGCTCATGCTTGTTTGCTTTATACTTGTGGAAGCAAAATTTTCAAAGAGAAAAACATAGCCAAGATAAAGTCCAAATTTCCAAAAAATCATTCCCAGATTTTCAAAGTCTAACACAAATCTGCAGTTTAAGATGAATTGTTTGTAGATAACCAGTATTCACAGAGTATCCAAGTGTATTTGGCTGTACCAGGAAATTTGCTGAAGCCTAATACATTTTGAAGAGGCAGCCCACCTTATGTCAGTTTGCACAGTCTACACTCTGGGGAATTTCAAGTTAGCACTTCGCCAATTGTTGTGGTTGTTGACTAGTAAAGAGGTGTAAAGTTTAATCCATTTTTCAGATTTACAGAAATGCCTTCAGTCTGTCAGTCCCTCTGTGTTGGGTATTTTAAGACTAGGGAGAGGAGACCCAGCTGAAAGGAACAGAAAGATCAATAGCAAAATTAAGTGCAAATGATTTTATATTTTGTACGAAAGATATTCTCTAATTTGTTCATCTTTGTTCCCTTCCTCTCAGTTATGTCTTCCCTTATATGGTGTTCGAATATCATGTTTTGCGATCGTGTGAATCTAGTCTTATCCATTCAGTTCTGAATAATTTGTTTGAGGTCAAGATATTCAACTCAGATGATTTGGATGGTTATCCAACTCAGGGATTATCAGATAGGGGTAATTTTTGGTACCCAAATCCCTGGACAATGATTTATATAGCAATATAATTGTACACAAATCAAATTACTGGGGACCAAAAATTGCTTAGAAATGTGAATCTGCAGAATATCTGAAGAAAGACTCTGCTGTTTCAACAACTCATCTTATTCTGCCTCTGATAATAGAGAATATTCATTCCCTTAAAGGTGCAATACAGACTTCCAGTACCTTTATTTTTGTGCACTTCCAAGACAATGAGCATTTCATAAAATATCCTTCCTGCTACGTTTCAAATTCATGACATACTAAATACAAACACTCTGAGTTGTTCGTCAAGGGCTCATAAGCATCATTTCATTTTTCTTCACATAACCACATTATTCCCTCAGCCCATAAATCTGCACATGGTGATTACAGTTCTTGTCCGTCAATCCAATTCCTTTTTCTCACATACAGTGTTTGTAGAACGAATCAAGGGAACGATCCTTCAAGCAAAAATGTGATTGGTGAGTCACAAACCGGTCATTAATATATCCGTAAAGTTACTTTTCTTCAAAAATGAGAAAATAAATCTTTAAAGGGCTTTACACTAATGTAGATTTGTTAATGAGCAACTGTGGTGTAATTTTGCAAAACTTGTGTGACTTTGTCACTTAATAAAATCTACATAATATTTTAAAGTCCATGTTTTTGTAATTTTCATAGAAGTCACTTATGGTAGCAAATATCTTTCTACTATTGATAGCTTCTAAAGTTTTTCTCTCAGTTATAATAAAAATACCAACACTTTTTTTAGGGAACTAAAGTAGGTATTGTAATATATAGCTAAAATATCAACTTTATTTGGAGTAACACCAAACTTCATGACTACAGCTTCACGCTGATCCAGAACCTTCACTGGCTGCTTGGAACACTTAATTATGAAATAGCCAAAGAAAACATCATCTAAAATTATAAATTTCAAGAAATCAATAGTTTTGGGGAAAAATGTTTTATGAGGAACTAAAATTATTTAGAAATACAATTTTGTAAATAAGCCTTATACAACTAGGATTTTTGTAAACAGTCAAAGAGTGTTTTATCTCTCAAGTTACAAAACCAAAGTGTGGTCTTATTGTTTATCCTACATTTGAAATTGATAATTTTTAGGATATAACTAGAATTAAGTTTTATTCAATGAAAAAGTTAAAGGTACATTATCAGTAAAAACAATTCAGATAGTCAGTGCTTAACTAAACAGAACTGAATAGCTCTTTCACTACCATTTTGTGAGTTTCTGCTTTACCGGGGGTTGAAGGAGAATGCAGGATCTAGGAAAATGTGACACTGTATATGATGAATTCCAAGTCTCATTTATGGTTCTGTGTATTAAGTTGGGATGAAGAAGCAGTCGATATTTCTTTTCAACATAGACTTTATCTTTTAAAGCAGTTTTAAGTTTCCAGATAAATTGTGTAGAAACTAGAGAGAGGAGAGAGTCCCCATATATCCCTGCACCGTTTCTCCTATGGTTAACATCTTGTATTCATGTGCTACATTTGTTACAATTAGAAAAACCAAGATTGTAACACTATTATTTTCTGAAGTCCAGAGTTTACATTAGGGTTTACCTTTTGTGTTGTACAGTCCTATGGGGTTAATAAAATTTTTATACAGCGCATATGTTAAAAAAAAAAAAGAAAGAAAATGTACCATATGGGTAAATATTTTTTTACTTATGTGTCATATAAAAATTTTATTAACCCCATAGGACTGTACAGCACAAAGAGTTAGAAAACCAAAAAGGAAGAACATGCTTGGCATTTTTGAAGCTGAAAGAACTGAAGAAAAAATTCAAGCCTGGAGTTGCACTATTGAAGGATTCTATGGGCAAAATACTGAATGACACAGGAAGCATCAAAAGAAGCTGGAAGAAATACATAGAGTCTCTGTGCCCAAAAGAATTGGTCGACGTTCAATCATTTCAGGAAGCAGCATATGATCAAGAACCGAAGGTACTGAAGGAAGAAGTCCGAGCTTCGCTGAAGACATTGGCAAAAACAAGGCTCCAGGAATTGATGGAATACCAATTGAAGTGTTTCAACAAATGGATGTATGCTGGAAGTGTTCACTCATTTATACCAAGAAATTTGGAAGACAGCTACCTGGCCAATCTACTGGAAGAGATCCATATTTATGCCTATCTCAAAGAAAAGTGGTTCAACAGAATGCAGAAATTTCATCTAACAATATCATTAATGTCATATGCAAGTAAATTTTGCTGATCATCCAAAACCAGTTGCAGCAGTACATCAACAGGGAACTGCCAGAACTTCAAGCCAGATTCAAAAGAGGACATGGAACCAAAGACATCATTGCTGATGTCAGATGGATCCTGGCTGAAGGCAGAGAATACCAGAAAGATGTTTATCTGTGTTTCATTGACTATGCAAAGGCATTCAAATATGTGAATTCTAACAAATTATGGATAAATTGTGAAGTGTGGAAATTCCAGAATACTTAAATTGTGCTCATGAGGAACCTGTACATAGACCAAAAGGCAGGCATTAGAATAGAACAAGGGGATACTGTGTGGTTTAAAGTCAGAAAAGATGTGTGCCAGCATTGTATCCTATCACCATACATATTCAATCTGCATGCTGAACAAGTAGTCTGATAACCTGTACTATATGAAAAAGAACCAGTCATAAGACTGGAGGAAGACTCATTAACAACCTGCATTATGCAGATGACACAACCTTGGTGCTGAAAATGAAGGGGAGTTGAAGCACTTACTTATGAAGTTCAAAGACCACAGCCATCAGTATGGATTATATTTCAAAATAAAGAAAATAAAAATCCTCACATCTTGACCAATAAGCAACATCTTGATAAACAGAGAAAAGATTGATGTTGTCAAGGATTTCATTTTACTTGGATTCACAGTCAGCACCCATGGAAGAGCAGTCAAGAAATCAAAACACATTGCATTGGGCAAAGCTGCTGTAAAAGAACTCTTTAAAGTGTTGAGAAGCAAAGATGTCACCTTGAAGGCTAAGGTGCGCCTGCCCCAAGCCATGGTGTTTTCAATCACCTCATATACATGCAAAATCTGGACAATGAGTAAGGAGGACTGAAGAAGAGTAGACACCTTTGAATCGTGGTGTTGGTGAAGAATATTGAATATACCAGGGACTGCCAAAAGAAGGAACAAATCTCCCTTGGAAGAAGTACAGCCAGAATTCTCCTTAGAAGCAGTGATGGTGAGGATTCGTTCACGTACTTTGGACATGTTATCAGGAGGGACCAGTCCATGTAGAAGGACATTATTCTTGGTAGAGGATCAGTGAAAAAGAGGAAGAGCCTGGAAGAGATGGATTGATGCAGTGACTGCAGCAATAGGCTCAAGTGTAACAATAATTATGAGAATGGCACAGGACCAGGCACTGTTTGGTTTTGCTGTACATGCAGTCGTTAAAATGGGAACTGACTTGACAGCACTAACAACACCAACAAGAAGAAAGGTATAATTACAGAATTATTTGAAGTACTCACTAAGCTAGCATAAATTATCAATTAATGCAATTGGTCTAAGACCACAAGTTGTGGTCTTAGGTGTATATGCATTAGACTTAGAAATTTTAATATTGTTTTACTTTTTAGTAAATCAGATTTGTCAGCTATTAGTCTAAATCGGTTTATGCATATATAACGCATATGTGTACACACACAATCACAGACACACACACACAATTTATTACATAATAAAAATGTATGACAGTAAATAGGCAGTTGGAATGCCCACAAACTTTTTTCAGTAATTATAGTAAGCTGTTGAACTCCAAAAGTTTCTGATACTGAAGACATAGCCATGTAAGCTCTGGCTTACCGTAACTAACTCACCATCTGCATAATCCTGGTACATTTATATATCGGAGTTGACTTCTTCATCTTTTTTTTTTTTTTTTTTCACTTGTGCTTTAGGTAAAAGTTTACAGCTCAAGTTAGTTTATATGCACATTTTTATGTGAGCCTGCTTGCTATCCCTATAATGCAACCCCACATTCCTCCTCTCCACCCTGGATTTCCTGAGTCATTCACCCACTCCTAACCCTTCCTACCTTCTCACTTCACCTCCAGACAGGAGCTGCCCATTTAGTCTTTTGTATCTATTTGAACTAAGAAGCACACTCCTCATCAGTATCATTTTATGTCTTATAATTCAGTCTATTATTTGTCTGAAGAGTTGGCTTCAGGAATGGTTTTAGATCAGTGTTAACATAGAGACTTGGGGTCATGTCTTCTGGGGTTCCTCCAGTCTCAGTCAGACCCCTAAGTCTGGTCTTTTTACTAGAATTTGAGTTCTCCATCCCACTTTTCTCCTGCTCTGTCAGGAACTCTCTGTTGTGTTTCCTGTCAGGGCAGTCATTGGTGTTAGCCAGACACCATCTAGTTCTTCTGGTCTCAGACTGATGGAATCTATGGTTATGTGGCCCCTTTTGTCTCTTGGGCTAATATTTTACCTGTGTCTTTGGTGTCCTTCATTCTCCTTTGCTCCAGCTGGGTTAGGACAAATTGATGCATCTTAGATGGCAGCTTGCTAGCTTTTAAGACCCGCGACGCCACTCACCAAAGTGGGATGCAGAACATTTTCTTAATAAACTTTGTTATGCCAACTGACCTAGATGTTCCCTGAAACCATGGTCCCCAGACTCCTGCCCCTGCTACACTGTCACTCTAAGTGTTTGGTTGAGTTCAGGAAACTTCTTAGCTTTTGGTTTAGTCCCGTGCTGCACTGTCCTTCCCTTCACCTAAGATAATTCTTATCTAATAGCTAGTTAATGAATTCCCCTCTCCCTCCCTCCACACATTTGTAACCATAGAAGAATGTTTTCTTCCATGTTTAAACCTTCTCTTGAGTTCTTATAATAGTGGTCTCATCCTTTTTCAACTGAGTAATTTCACTGGTTATGGGTTTAATTTCACTGAGAAGAATGCCTTCCAGATTCATCTATGTTATGAAACATTTCAAGGATTCATTCTTATTCTTTATCATTGCATAGTACTCTATTGTGTGAATATACCATAATTTGTTTATCCACTCATTCTTTGATGGTCACCTAGGTTGTTTTCATCTTTTTGCTGTTGTGAACAGTGCTGCAATGCACATGGGCGTACATATATCTATTGGTGTGAGGGCTCTTATCTCTCTGGGATATATTCCAAGGAGTGGCAATGCTGGATGGTACTTCTATTTCCATATAGTACATCTATTTCTAGCTCTTGAAGGAAGCGCCAAATCAATTTTCAAAGTGATCATACCATTTTACATTCCCACCAGCAATATATGTTTCAATCTCTCCACAACCTTTCTGTCGTGGATTGAATTATGACCCTCCAAAAATGTGTGTGTCAATTTGGTTAGGCCATGATTCCCAGCATTCTGTGGTTGTCCTCCATTTTTGTGATTGTAATTTTATGCTGAAAAGGATTAGGGTGGGATTGTAACACCACCCTTACCCTGGTCACATTCCTGATCTAATGTAAAGGGAGTTTCCACGGGGTGTGGCCTGTACCATCTTTTATCTCTCAAGAGATAAAAAGCAGTGCCAGGAGCAGAGCATGTCCTTTGGACCTGGGGTATCCGTGCAAAGAACCCCTTAGTCTAAGGGAAGATTGATGAGAAGGCTGACAGAGAGAGAAAGCCTTCCCCTGGAGCTGACACCCTGGATTTGGACCTTTAGCCTACTTTACTGTAAGAAAATAAACTTCTCTTTGTTAAAGCCATCCATTTGTGGTATTTCTACTATAACAGCACTAGAGGACTAAGACACTCTCCAACACTTATTATCTTTTGTTTTTTGGATAAAAGCTAGCCTTGTTAGGGTGAGATGTTATCTTACTGTAATTTTGATTTGCATTTCTCAAAAAAAAAAAAAAATTTTTTTTTTTTTAGTGGCTAATGATCATGAACATTTCCTCATGTATCTGTTAGTTGCCTGAATGTCTTCTTTGGGGAAGTGTCTATTCATATCCTTTGCCCATTTTTTAATTTGATTATTTGTCATTTTGTTGTTGAGGTTTTGCAGTATCTTGTAGATTTTAGAGATTTTAAAGTCTATTTTGTCAGAGATTAATATTGCCACTCCTCTTTTTTGATTGTTGTTGGCTTGATATATTTTTTTCCATCCTTTGAGTTTTAGTTTGTTTGTGTCTCTAAGTCTAAGGTGTGTCTCTTGTAGGCAGCATATAGATGGATCGTGTTTCTTTATCCAGTCTGAGACTCTCTGTCTCTTTATTGGTGCATTTAGTCCATTTACATTCAGCGTAATTATTGATAGGTATGAGTTTTGCGCTGTCATTCTGATGTCTTTTTATATGTGTGTATTGTTGACAGTTCCTTTTGTCCACTTAATTTCCAGTGCTGAGTTGTTTTTCTTTAGGTATTGTCTTTTCCTCTTTTTCATTGTTGTTGATTTTGTATTTGCTGAGTCTTCATGTTTTTCTTCCTTTTTATTTTGATGTGCAGGATTGCTACTTTCCTGTGTGGTTACCTTAATATTTACTCCTATTCTTCTAAGTTTAAACCAATCTTTTATTTCATTATATTGCCTTGACTTCCTCTCCATATGAAAGATCCACGACTACATTATTTAGTCTCTCTTTTTTGCTTTCATGTTGTCATCTTTTATGTATTGACACCTCTGTTTCCTTATTTTCAGTATTTTAGCTTTTATTTATTTTTGTGACTTCCCTATTTGGGTTGATATCTGGTTGCTATGTCCTGATGTTATTGATTTTCTAACCAAAGGACTCCCTTTAGTATTTCTTGTAATTTTGGTTTGGTTTTTACTAATTCCTTAAACTTCTGTTTATCTGGAAATGCCCTAATTTCACCATCCTATTTGAGAGAAAGTTTTGCTGGATATATAATTCTTGGCTGGCATTTTTTTTGCTTCAAACCTTTATGGATGTCATCCCATTGCCTTCTTGCCTCACGGATTCTTCTGAGTGGTCAGAGCTTATGCTTATTGACTCTCCTTGTAGATGACTTTTCGTTTATCCCTAGCCACTCTTAAAATTTTCTCTTTATTTTTGATTTTGTCAAGTTTGATTGTCAAGTTTGATTATACTATGTCTTGGTAACTCCTAATTGGAATCTACCTCATCTGGGGTTTGATAAGTTTCTTGGATAGATATCTTCTCCTCTTTCACTATGTCAAAGAATTTTTCTGACAAATCTTCACCAATTCTCTCTATTCTCTGTTGTCCTTTCTCTCCCCCCCCCCACCCCCTACTCTCAGTTCTGGTACTACAACCACTCACAGATTATTCCTCTTGATAGAGTCCCACATAATCCTTAGGGTTTTTCCATTTTTTTTAAATTCTTTTACCTGTTTTTTTCCTCAAATAAATTGCAAGTGTTTTATCTTCAATCTCTCTAATTCTGACTTCAATTTCCTCAATTCTGCTCCTGTGACTTTCTACTGAGTTGTCTAATTCTGAAAATTTATTGTTAATCTTTTGAATTTCTGTTTGCTGTCTCCCTATGAATTCTTGCAGCCTGTTAAATTTGTCATTATATTCTTGTATAACTTTCTTAAGTTCCTCTATTGCTTTGTCTGTGTGTTCCTTGGCTAGTGCTGATCTCAATTTTGCCTGGTCTCCATCCTGATCTCTTGAAGCGTTCTGTATATTAATCCTTTGAATTCTACCTCTGGTAATTCCAAGAAATTATCTTCCTCCAGAAGGTTTCTTGATTCTTTGTTTTGGTTGCTTGCTGAAGCCATCATGATCTGCCTCTTTATGTGCTTTAATATTGACTGTTGTCTCTGAGCCATCAATAAGTTATTATATTTATTTTATATTTTATGTTTGCTTACTGTGTCCTAGCTTCTTATTTGTTTTTGTTTTAATATACCCAAATAGGCTGGTCGTGTGAGCTAGTTTGATTATTGGCATCTTTGAAGCTCTCACATCCTGTCTCTGGGTGTTCAGAGCTGATACTGGATATGTGAGCCCAGGAGCCCATTTAATTCTCTTGGGTGGATTCAGCTCAGGTGTCCAGGTCATTGGGCACTGAGTGTGTGGTGCAGGTTCTCACCTACAGTACTAGGCAGGGGTGATTGGAGTAGGCACAGGTATCTGGCTGCAGTAGGGGGTCATGCACTGATCAAGGCAGGAGGCTGATTGCTGCCCCTGAGTATTGGTGAGAAGATGTGTCCCTGTTCCCTAGAGCACATAGGTAGGTGGGTTTTGCAACTGGACTATGGGCACCCAATGCTGTTGGCTGTAAGGAATGGAAGGCATCACTTATTCTTGGACCCCTGTCGTGGGTTGCTCAGTGGAGTGGGTGGAGCCACCAGTCCTCAGGCCCCTGATGTGGATAGTGAGGACCCTGCTTAATAAGCAGGGAAGTGTCAAATGTCACAAATCTGCGACTCTCCCTTATAGGTGATACAGAGGGAAACAGGCTTCAGGTATATACCCTATTGGACTGTGCTAATGAGGGCTTATACTGTTGAAATGGACCCACACAGTTCTATGCAGGGATGAAAGGCATTCAAAGTCCACAGATGCCTTAAGCCTGTGCCTAGGCAAAGGGGCTGTGCTTACCCTGAGTTCCTGGGTTAGGGGAGCTGGCAGATTATTTTTTCCTGTTTGTTAATTTGTTCCCTCTCCAAAGGCAGGAGAATGACTCAGCATGAGCGATGGGTCCCACTTCCAGCCTGGGGATACAGCAATCACTGAAGCTGCACCGGAACCCAGACCAGAGCAGGGAGGGGGCATGTCAATGGAAGAGAAGTTCTATCCAAAAGGGTTTCTTTTTTTTTTTTTTGATCCTCGCAGTAGGATAGATCCTTGTACTTATCTTTCACTGATTGGGCACCATTTATCACTGGTTCTGGAAGCTTTAGCAGACTCTCCACTGCTCAGTCTCTCCTGGATGAGGAAAATGCATTCAGAGCACCAGTGCTTGCCTCACTCTTCATGTGCTAGCTGAACCAGCCTTTGGGGTATTGGTGGTGGCCAGGTCAGTTCTGGCAACCCCTTGCTGCTTCTGAACTGTCTCTCCCTCTCCCTGTTGCTCAGTCTGATTTCTCAACTTTGTCTTTGATGTTCAGGGCTCTTAGATTGTCATAAAAAATCGATTCACTTGTTTTTTTCGGTCTTTAGTGTAAGAGGGACCACAGGAAACATCTGACTACTCCACCTTCTTGGCCCCATCCTCCTGCTTCCTCATCTTTAAAATGAATATATTAAGACTTGTAAGTTTGTAACAAGCAGTAAATGATGCAATGAGTAAAAAGAATACCTCAAGAGTGGCTGGAATATTTTAGGTGCTCCTTATAAGAGAACTACTACATGCATTAACTATCTAAAAAATCAAATTTACAGAGAGAGAGAGAGAAAAAGATAAATACTCCTAAAATTGCTGCCTGTTCTCCAAAATCTGTAGACATTATTGATGTGTTAATTTTTTGATAACGTGAGCAAAAATTGGAAGTGACCAATGACAATGATTAAATAGATGTAAACATTAAAGATGACAGCCACGGAGGGAAACAGTGAGTCTCAAACTGATGACCATGGGCAGAAACTGCTCTTAGAAGGCTTAGTGGCAGGGTTTCTTCTTCTTTTTAATAATTTCAGGTGATGGATCCACTATCCAGTTCCCCCTTTTCCCCATCGCCTTTCTCTACCTCTCTCTTCAATTTCTTGTCATTTCCCACCAACCTGGGTTATATCACAGGTTTATGACGCTTGAGTTACAGGCTTAGACTTTCCTCAGTGTGATAGAAATTGTTAATGAGGACAATGATGGTTTCCACATTCCTGCATAACTACTTGCTCCTCATTGGGATTAGTTAAACAGGATTTGTAAAGTGCTTTAAGCCCCTCAGAAGCTGTTATGCAAATAGCATGTAATACTTTAGTATAGTATTGTTTTTGACTGATCTTTTGCCTCATAGGATCTGCTTTCTCCCAGCTTCATCTGCACTAAAATGTTCATAACTTCTGTTCATTTTTAGTGTTTAAGTTTTTAAATCCTAACCCAAGCACTTAGAAGGATAAAAACCCTATACACACAATGCAAACCCAAGTGTTATACAATAATGAATATTTAAACCAAACCAAACCAACCCAACAAACAAAAATATTCTTTGAGTTTTAATGAATTTGGGATAAACACAAGGAGCCCTGGTGGCACAGTGGTTAAGTGCTCAGCCGCTAACTTAAAAGTCAGCAGTCCAAACCCACTAACCACTCTGTGGGAGAAAGATGTGGCAATCAGCTTTCGTAAGGATTACAGCCTTGGATACCCTATGGGAAAGTTCTCTGTCTGACAGGGTCACTATGAGTTGGAATTGACTAGATGGGATTTATGAGATAAACACATGGCCACCTGTTTGAGATGCCTGCTTCCCTCCGTGCCCTTCACTTTTAATGTTTAAATGCATTTAATCATTGCCACAGATCACTTTCAATTTTGCTCACTTTATTAAAAAAAAAAATTAAGATCAGAAAGAGGATTGGATCAGCACATCTCATTCCCTGTCACCTGTGATAACATAGCAGCTTGAATTTGTCATGGGAAGTGGGTCCTGCCCACTCTGCCAATTAACTGGGTGGCCATGGACAAGTCAGTTCATGGCATCTAGAAGAATTTCATGTTCTCCAGTGATAGGGATAAATAGATGGTGCAAACTTTCTAAGCATTAATTTATAACATACAAAACATTACTATATGAAAAGTATGAGGTTTTGTTTGCATTCCAGAAAAGTGTGCTTTATTTAGGAATCATATGTTCTAAGGCAATCAACATGTCCTATAGCCTTTATAGACGAGTCTATTCTCAAGTGGCAAAAGAATAATATCTCATCATACATGTTTATACATATATGTGATAAGTTTTATATATATAAACATATATATGATATATACTCACACACACATGCATTCAGTCTTGCTTATGCATTTTTGTTGTTTGATTTCAGTCTTCTGCTTCTAATTAAAAGCATTAGTTTCTATTTTCTATCATAAACCCTTCTCAAGAAAGGCCAGTATCTGATCACCAGGTATTTTGCAACATCATTATTGCTTGAGTGCTGAGTTAGTCCAGTTTATATGGTACTAAGGAGAATATTCAAAGAATATGGAGTAGAAATTTTTCTTCCTAGGTATTTTGCAGGTGATTTAATTATAAAGTTTGATCAACTATTTAAGTATTCAAATCATGTACCCTTTTCAGAATTTTTTCATAGAATATCATCATATGTTATAAGAGTGTGCTCTTAAAACTTTCAAACGCATTCTTGCCTCCCTTTATAAAGATCAGGTACTAAACAAGGGCCCCTGAACTGTTTCTGAAAACCTGTCAAAATAATAAAAGACATGAGAGCATTAAAAATACATTGGAGTAAAAATATCACTGAAATAAAGGTATCATTCCTTCTTTAATCATCTATTGCCGATAAATTGGAACATTGGTTAGATCTCAAAATAATAGAGGTGTCTTAAATTCAACTACCGTATTATGTTATCCTATTTGATTTTATGAGATGTGTTAACCAAGAATGGGAAAGCGCTGAATATCATTCAGAATAGTATAAACCGAATAGTGTGACTTGACAACTAAAATTTAAAAGGGAAAGTACTTATAATAGTTTCATAACAGATGCCTCCTCCATCAAGTTATAAAATCAGTAGCAGTGGAGTTAAGTCTGAAGGTCAGTCAGAAGATATTGCCCGGAAATACGTAAATCAAATTTCAGGAAACACTCAAGTAGTGTTGAGCAGTCGTAGGATACCTGTTTATATCTGAATAATATTTTCTTTCTTTGGGTGTCACATAGTAAAATAGAACAGTAAAGAAGCAGATTCTCTTTTAACAATCCTATCCCTAAACAATTTAAATACAAACCCTCTCTCAGCAATTTAAATACAAACCCTCTCTCAGAAGTGTATTAGTTGATTCAGTATAAAATATATCAAAGAAACATGTTGCTCCTTGAGAAGCAAATGAGATACGATGTCTAGCTTTGAATAATAGGTATTTTACATGGCAAAAGCCTTCTCAAACTACAGTTCTCAATGAAGACCCTTTTTAAAGTCATGATATTATTTTATTTAAATCATGAATATTCTGGGCATGGCTTACTTTACCAAGAGAAGATTCATTCTTTGCTGAAGCATAATTGCATTATCAGATATTAAGAAGAGGCCATAAACCACAAAATGGAAATTAGCCCTCCAATGGCCATTTTATACTCTGAAGTTGATTGTATTTTAACATTTTTGTTGTCAACCACAGCCATGGCATGCTAGAATGTGAATCCCAAATTCCAGCATCACTCTAACCTGAATAAAATTTAAATATATGAAGACTAAATTGAATAATCAATAATAGATTTTTAGTCAGATAACCATCTCTTTGGCAGTAAATGGCGTATAGGCAAATGCATTTAAGCAAGCTCCATCTTCATTAGCGTCACAGCTTCGTGGGGTCTTTTAGAAGCAAGAGGATATTTTCATGTTTTCCATTGCTCTGTTTTTCAGTATCCATTAAAAAATTTGCAAGTACACTACCACTTTCTCTTCATTGCCTATTTAGATTTGTAAATGGAATTTATTGCATGCAATGTCATTTTACAGATTAAATTAATGTTATTATAAAGAGCTTTAAAACTCAAAGATATTTATGAGTCATGCTGAGAAAGGATCTGTATTCAGTTATAATGATTAATACAATTTCCCCAAGTTTTCACAGATGAAATCGCCACCTTATGCATATTTTAGGCAGAAAACAGATAACTGTAATTCTAAAAGAAGGAGCAAAGAAGCCCTGATTGTGTCACTGATGCATCAGTTGAGATAAGCATATTATTGGTGGGTTGAATGATGTTTAGCTTTCAAAGTTGGTTAATCTGTGCATCAGACAGGTTTTGTAAAACAAGCATATGGATATTTAAACATATACATCTGCAGTAGACCATTCTAATGATATTTCCTAATGAATCTACCTCCCCCCCTCCCCATGGTGCCCCATGGTGATGTTACTTTTCTGTCATCAATAGGTGGAATCTATCTGTCCATTCTCATGTGTCTGGGCTTGTCTTGTGACTTGCTTAGGCAAATAGAATGTAGCAATAGTGCTATGTGAGTTCCACAACTAGGCCTTAAATGGTCTTGTAACTTCTTCTCTGGCCCTGTTGGGAACTTACTTTTAAGAAAGCCATGATGAAATGAAGCTGATCTAGTCTTTTGGAAAATACAAAACCACAACCAAAGTACTTCAGCTGACCAACGGAACCAAACACCAGACTTGAATGAGGCCAATATGGACCATCCAGTTTTCCTAGTCTTCACCTGCCTGCATGAGCATGTACAAGCCCAGATAAGACCAACCAAGAATCACCTCCCCAATTTACACAATCTCTCCTCTTCAGTCAGATAGCAAATGAATGGCAAAGTGCTTCTGTACTCTTGCCAAGAGAAGTGTGACTCAAGCACTGCAATGACATTAAGGAAAACTAAGTTAGATACATGCTTTCTTAGACACTTAATAGTGCTGCTGTTTAAGCCACAAAATTTTGGAGAGGTTTGTTTCAGAGCAATAAATAACTTAATATCAAAATTAAAGTGAAAATTGAAAGATAATCAGATATCACTTTAAAATTATAAATGTATTATGTTTCTTTTATTTATATTGGGAGCATGATACTCACAACTCAAGAACTCACAACCATCTAGAATTTGTCATTTGCTAGTTCTGGAGGGTGGGAAACACAAAAAAAAGGTTTAAAATGCAAAGCATGATTTTTTTCTAGAGTAAAACCTTGATTACCTGAAGGTAAACCATAAACAGGAAAATGACAACAAACTAAGCTAATATAAAGGATTTATTTGATTTTGCGGGTAAGTTTGAGTTACGTATTAGTACAGTGGGTCTCAGACCTGAGAAGTTTTTAAAAACACTGAAGCCTGACTTATATTCAAAGGCTGATTTTATTGTTTTGTGTAAGGCCTGGGTATTAGGATTGTTACCCATGTTAAGAACGTAGCCTAAATTTAGACGTAGTTGTTCCACCTTGCCCCATTTGTGTTGTCAGCAAATACGTATAACATGAAACGAACTAATGGTATCAACAGTGACTTTGTGTTGTTACTAGATCCTAAACCATGGAATAATCCTCTTCATATTATTTTGAAAAGAAGACAGTGCATGAATATTTTTTAGAAATATTTGCAACCAAAAAGATTGAGAAATGTTGGGAACATTTCTGGCTAATTGACACTTTGTAAGAAAACTGTTATCTACATTACTTTATTTGTTGAAAATTATGGGTTTACTAGACAGAAAATTCTGAAACAGTTAAAGTCTTTTGTTTTTTAAGATGGCTAAGATTTTTGAAATTTACAGACTACCCGTATTCCAAATAATCCAATTATAATTTCTGTAATCTCTCAGTAAGGAAAATACTTATCAAGTTTAATAATTATAATATAATTAGAAAAAATACTGTCTTAGACATAACTTTCAATGTAAATATTCTATCCCTCAATCTTTTTACCTTTGTAAATCCTAGGATGAATTTTAGGACAATTCTTTCTCTTTCTCCTCTCTCTTTCTCTTATAATAATGGGCCTTTTGACTAGATTTCATTAAAAGTTGTGCTAACTAGATAAATTAGAGGGTTTTTTTTTTTGTACTGTTTTTCTAGATTGTACGATTACATGCATGATAATTAAAGAATATTTTCTGTATTTTTAGATTTAAAATTTTACTTGAGCTTTATGCAGAATTAATTCAGATGTTATAGTCTCCTTTTCCTACTCTATAAATGTTCTAAATTAATTTCCTCCCTAGAGATATTACACTTTACTTCCTGTGAGGAAATCCTCACTATTCAAATTATCCCAGTGAGAGGTGTCTGATAAATGCAAAACAACATATCCTAAGTATTCAGCTATCTCCTAATGCTGGTCTACCTTTTTTTAAAAAATTTTACTGCATAAGCTGATAAATATTGCATGCATTTTCTTGCATTTTTTATACCTGTTATGACAGAGCATCCATTATTTTGTCTGTTGTCATTAGATATTAACATGATTATTGACTAAATCTGAAATTTATTAGAATTTTCACACAGGGGCCACACACAGCTTCTAGAATTCTAACTCAAATGTTCAAATGCAGTTGATAGAATAGCTTCAATGTGCTATTTCCGTGGTAACTCATTCCGGGATTCTTATACTGTTTTTTCCTAGAAAGACTTTTTGGCCCCTGAGAGTAGGAATTGATAGCAGGTGTTTTGCTTCTCTGCTTACTGACATAGAACATGGCATTTGGATCCAAAAGTGGTTGCCCAATGTCACCCATTTAATTGGAATAAAGTTTCCTCTGTCTTGATGTTGACAGCCTGTTATATGTAAGGGAAGAACAAATAGAGGAGAGGGGAGTATTATAAACTCCTTGGTAGCAATAGCAGCATGATGAGGACAAGTGTTTAAAATTGTGGAGGCCTATATTTCTCTAATTTTTTCTAATTAATTGTGTGGTGCCCTTTTGCTCTTATTCAAAAATAAGAGTTTAGAAGAAGAAGCATGAAAGAAGTGAGAAAAAAATTATAAAAGAGAGAAAAAAGATATCTATTGTGGTGGGATGGATAGCTTTTGTGTGACCTTTCTGTCATGGTCTTTTTACTCCCACCCAAGTGATTGGGTGGGACTGTGCAAATAAGGTGATTGTGGCCCACCAAGGGGATTGGTCACTTTTGCCATCCCACTGGGCTTAAAAGACAGCCAATTCCAGAGTAGAGAGAGGATCCCACCACCATGAAGGAAGGAGAGCCAAGAGTGGAACATATCTTCTGGACCTGGGATCCCTGAGGTGAGAAGCTCCTGGAACAAGGAGGATGAGAGAGAGAGAGACAGAGAGAAAGAGAGAGTGCTATAACACTGAAGAAGGTGAGAAACGGTGGCAGAGAAAAGGCAGCAGGAGAGACTGGCAGGAGACTATGTGGTGGGTTTCCCAGCCCTAGGAGTGAGAAAACTGAGTGCCTTTGGGCAGGAGGCCTGCTGGCAGAGTAGGGTGCCTCTGGGCACTTGTCAGCAGAGTTAAAAGAGCTTTGTAACACTTGCCTGAACACGGCAGAGGCTGAGAGCTAGGGAGAAGCCTACCTGTGAGCACAGCTGGGAGAGGCTGTCCTGATGTAAGAACGGTATCCTGAGGGTTCCTGAACATGAATTGTACCCTGTTACTTCCCTAATAAACCCCATAAACATGAGTATTGTCTGTGAGTTCTGTGTGACCATTGCAGTGAATTATTGAACCCAGCAGAGACATTGAGAGTGCTGTGGGAGGGATGGTGGGCATCAGAATTGGTAAAGGTGGGGAGAGAGGAGATATGTCTGACCTCTGCCTCATAGGAATCAGCCTTGGGCTGTTGTTCTTGATTCTTCTCCCCTCTCGTGAAGTTAGAGGAGGTCAGACACCACTCACAGGCGGTTCGTAAATCTATGATTCTTCTAAGGGCTGAGGAGGGCATCAGGAGGAAATGTTAAGAGGAGACTTGTTGTGAGTAGTTATCCAAGAAGAAGGCAAGTTGTGGTAAATTTGACTTTTTTCTCTGGATGAGCCCAAAAGACAACCATATAGTAAATAACTTTCTTTGGAGTAATTGGAAGCTTTAAAGTAAGACCTATAGTTAACTGGTTTTATATATAGACACCTAATAGAAAGGGGACTACCCAATCATTCTGGAATAGTCAACTTTAGAATGGTCAATGCTGTTTATTATTTTTGAAGAGAAAAATTCTTGCCTGAGGAGATATTATAATTGTATTGTCAATTCTAGTATAATTCTAATGCAGCTTTGGAAATTGGATTTGGGAATATTAACTAAAGCCTCAAGATAATTAATCCCACTTTGATTAAAAAAAAAAAAAAGATATACCAAGATTCTGACCTTAGTTCAATTCTAATTCTCAAACTGGGGAGACTAAGCTTTCTAACTTCTGGGTAGAAAAGTAAAAGGGTTGTTGGAGGAGATGGCCAAGGCAGGGAAAACAACAGGGAGCCCATCCTCAGTAAGGGGTGGGCGAAAGAGCTGGGCACCGTAGTTCCAGTGTCGTCCTATCCAGATTTCTCCTGTTTAGGCTTAGAGACATGCGTAGTTAGTTGGAAGACTCATGGAATCACTAACACTGTTACATAAGCTACAGGAAGCCAAAAAAAAGAAATAAAGAAAACCAAACCCATTGGGGTCAAGTAGATTCAGACTCATGGCGACCCTATAGGACCGAGTAGAACTGCCCCACAGGGTTTCCAAGGCTGTAATTTTTACAGAAGCAGACTGTCACATTTTTCTCCCACAGAGTGGCTGGCAGGTTTAAACCACCGACCTTTCAGTTAGAAGCCAAATGCTTTAACCACTGCACAACCAGAGCCCAAATCTCCTCTATTAATATTTAAAATGAAGCTGACAAGTACCATGATGTGGCACCATACTTTAGCTGGGACTTGAATGGATTTGAACTTTATCCACACTCAAGGGAACTCTCAGCTATTGCACAGGCTTGTCCTAGTAATTTATATTATATTATACTATACCATACCATGCCATACCACACCACACCACGCCATGCCACAGCACAGCACAGCACAGCACAGCACAGCACAGCATAGCATATATGTTATGTTATATTACATTATATCATATTTATATATAAATTTTTTTATGTATTATGTTACGTTATGTCATATCATATTATATTATATTAACCTCCCTATAATGTAATCTCACATTTTAGGCAATCAGATAGTAAGACTTCTCTTAGTGTGAAGTTTTATTTTATATGCCAGAAAAGAACCATGCCTAGCGTTTAATATATTTTGCTGCTTGCTAAGTCCATATCATTTACAGACAAATGAAGTGTCTATTGTAGGGCACTTCTGTAGATGACTATATAAATGTTGCCTATAAAGCAATAAAATCATAGCAAAAGATCATAGAATAGGAAAACACCAGGCTGAGGAAAGACTGTAATGAGTAGAATAAACAAACACAAATAGAATAGACCACGCTGTATAAAAGCTTCTGCCAGAAGAAATAGATGGTCAGTGTCTCACAACCTACATCACATTTAGATAAGACTGAGGCTCCTGGCAGTGGCTACTTGTGGGGTCTAGGGACTGGTTAGCTGGAAAAAAAAAATGGTATCAGCCCCCACGTATGCACCATATGGCAGTGAGACTAGGACAGAATGACTACTACAGACAAATGTATTTAAAAGTGGAATCATGTGAAGCATATAGCAGTCAGTGACGTACAGTAATTCTGAAATCCAGCCAGGCGTCTGGTGATAAGGCTGTGGCCACTATTGGTCAGCAGAAACAAGAGTTGCATGCTACCTGGAGCAGAGGAAGGATAAGCTGAATGCTAAGGGCATTTCTACGTCTCCCTGAAATTGCCTCTAATCAGGTTGTCACTTCGAGAACAATGGTCCATAGAGCTGTGCCAGGTCACAGTTCACTACCAGTCTACAGGGAGATATGTGTAGAAATTAGCATAAATGTTTTAAAACTTTTTTTTTAATAAATTTTATTAAGCTTCAAGTGAACGTTTACAAATCCAATCAGTCTGTCATATATAAGTTTACATACATCTCACTCCCTACTCCCACTTGCTCTCCCCCTCTTGAGTCAGCCCTTTCAGTCTCTCCTTTCTTGACAATTTTGCCTGCTTCCCTCTCTCTCTATCCTCCCATCCCCCCTCCAGACAGGAGATGCCAACACAATCTCAAGTGTCCACCTGATATAATTCGCTCATTCTTCATCAGCGTCTCTCTCCCACCGGCTAACCAGTCCCTTTCATGTCTGATGAGTTGTCTTCGGGGATGGTTCCTGTCCTGTGCCGACAGGAGGTCTGGGGAGCATGGCCGCCGGGATTCCTCTAGTCTCAGTCAGACCATTAAGTTTGGTCTTCTTATGAGAATTTGGGGTCTGTATCCCACTGATCTCCTGCTCCCTCAGGGGTCCTCTGCTGTGCTCCCTGTCAGGGCAGTCATCGATTGTGGCCAGGAACCAACTAGTTCTTCTGGTCTCAGGATGATGTAGGTCTCTGGTTCATGTGGTCCTTTCTGTCTCTTGGGTTCTTAGTTGTCGTGTGGCCTTGGTGTTCTTCATTTTCCTTTGCTCCAGGTGGGTTGAGACCAATTGATGCATCTTAGATGGCCGCTTGTTAGCATTTAAGACCCCAGACGCCACATTTCAAAGTGGGATGCAGAATGATTTCATAATAGAATTATTTTGCCAATTGACTTAGAAGTCCCCGCAAACCATGTTCCCCAGACCCGCGCGCTTTCTCCGCTGACTTTTGAAGCATTCATTTTATTCCGTAAACTTCTCTGCTTTTGGTCCAGTCCAATTGAGCTGACCTTCCATGTATTGAGTGTTGTCTTTCCCTTCACCTAAAGCAGTTCTTATCTACTGATTAATCAATTAAAAAACCCTCTCCCACCCTCCCTCCCTCCCCTCCTCGTAACCACAAAAGTATGTGTTCTTCTCAGGTTTACTATTTCTCAAGATCTTATCATAGTGGTCTTATACAATATTTGTCCTTTTGCCTCTAATTTCGCTCAGCATAATGCCTTCCCGGTTCCTCCATGTTATGAAATGTTTCAGAGATTCGTCACTGTTCTTTATCGATGCGTAGTATTCCATTGTGTGAATATACCACAATTTATTTACCCATTCATCCGTTGATGGACACCTTGGTTGCTTCCAACTTTTTGCTATTGTAAACAGAGCTGCAATAAACATGGGTGTGCATATATCTGTTTGTATGAAGGCTCTTGTATCTCTAGGGTATATTCCCAGGAGTGGGATTTCTGGGTTGTATGGTAGTTCTATTTCTAACTGTTTAAGATAACACCAGATAGATTTCCAAAGTGGTTGTACCATTTTACATTCCCATCAGCAGTGTATGAGAGTTCCAATCTCTCCGCAGCCTCTCCAACATTTATTATTTTGTATTTTTTGGAATAATGCCAGCCTTGCTGGTGTGAGATGGAATCTCATCGTAGTTTTAATTTTCGTTTCTCTAATGGCTAATGATCGAGAGCAATTTCTCCTGTATCTGTTGGCTGCCTGAATATCTTCTTTAGTGAAATGTGTGTTCATATCCTTTGCCCACTTCTTGATTGGGTTGTTTGTCTTTTTGTGGTTGAGTTTTGACAGAATCATGTAGATTTTAGAGATCAGGCACTGGTCGGAGATGTCATAGCTGAAACTTCTTTCCCAATCTGTAGGTGGTCTTTTTACTCTTTTGGAGAAGTCTTTAGATGAGCATAGGTGTTTGATTTTTAGGTGCTCCCAGTTATCGGGTTTCTCTTCATCATTTTTGGTAATATTTTGTATTCTGTTTATACCTTGTATTAGGGCTCCTAGGGTTGTCCCAATTTTTTCTTCCATGATCTTTATCGTTTTAGTCTTTATGTTTAGGTCTTTGATCCACTTGGAGTTAGTTTTTGTGCATGGTGTGAGGTATGGGTCCTGTTTCATTTTTTTGCAAATGGATATCCAGTGACGCCAGCATCATTTGTTAAAAAGACTATCTTTTCCCCAATTAATTGACACTGGTCCTTTGTCAAATATCAGCTGCTCATACATGGATGGATCTATGTCTGGGTTCTCAATTCTGTTCCATTGGTCTATGTGCCTGTTGTTGTACCAGTACCAGGCTGTTTTGACTACTGTGGCTGTGTAATAGGTTCTGAAGTCAGGTAAAGTGAGGCCTCCCACTTTCTTCTTCTTTTTCAGTAGTGCTTTGCTTATCCGGGGCTTCTTTCCCTTCCACATGAAATGGGTGATTTGTTTCTCTATCCCCTTAAAATATGACATTGGAATTTGGATCGGAAGTGCGTTAAATGTATAGATGGCTTTTGGTCGAATAGACATTTTTACTATGTTAAGTCTTCCTATCCATGAGCAAGGTATGTTTTTCCACTTAAGTATGTCCTTTTGAATTTCTTGTAGTAGAGCTTTGTAGTTTTCTTTGTATAGGTCTTTTACATCCTTGGTAAGATTTACTCCTAAGTATCTTATCTTCTTGGGAGCTACTGTGAATGGTATTGATTTGGTTATTTCCTCTTCGGTGTTCTTTTTTGTTGATGTAGAGGAATCCAAGTGATTTTTGTATGTTTATTTTATAACCTGAGACTCTGCCAGACTCTTCTATTAGTTTCAGTAGTTTTCTGGAGGATTCCTTAGGGTTTTCTGTGTATATAATCATGTCATCTGCAAATAGTGATAACTTTACTTCTTCCTTGCCAATCCGGATACCTTTTATTTCTTTGTCTAGCCTAATTGCCCTGGCTAGGACTTCTAGCACGATGTTGAATAAGAGCGGTGATAAAGGGCATCCTTGTCTGGTTCCCGTTCTCAAGGGAAATGCTTTCAGGTTCTCTCCATTTAGAGTGGTATTGGCTGTTGGCTTTGCATAGATGCCCTTTATTATGTTGAGGAATTTTCCTTCAATTCCTATTTTGGTAAGAGTTTTTATCATAAATGGGTGTTGGACTTTGTCAAATGCCTTTTCTGCAGCAATTGATAAGATCATGTGGTTTTTGTCTTTTGTTTTATTTATGTGATGGATTACATTAATGGTTTTTCTGATATTAAACCAGCCTTGCATACCTGGTATAAATCCCACTTGATCAGGGTGAATTATTTTTTGATGTGTTGTTGGATTCTATTGGCTAGAATTTTGTTGAGGATTTTTGCATCTATGTTCATGAGGGATATAGGTCTATAATTTTCTTTTTTTGTCATGTCTTTACCTGGTTTTGGTATCAGGGAGATGGTGGCTTCATAGAATGAGTTGGGTAGTATTCCGTCATTTTCTATGCTTTGGAATACCTTCAGAAGTAGTGGTGTTAACTCTTCTCTGAAAGTTTGGTAGAACTCTGCAGTGAAGCCGTCCGGGCCAGGGTTTTTTTTTTGTTGGGAGTTTTTTGATTACCGTTTCAATCTCTTTTTTTTGTTATGGGTCTATTTAGTTGTTCTACTTCTGATTGTGTTAGTTTAGGTAGGTAGTGTTTTTCCAGGAATTCATCCATTTCTTCTAGGTTTTCAAATTTGTTAGAGTACAATTTTTCATAATAATCTGAAATGATTCTTTTAATTTCATTTGGTTCTGTTGTGATGTGGTCCTTCTCGTTTCTTATTCGGGTTTTTGTTTCCTTTCCTGTATTTCTTTAGTCAGTCTGGCCAATGGTTTATCAATTTTGTTAATTTTTTCAAAGAACCAGCTTTTGGCTTTGTTAATTCTTTCAATTGTTTTTCTGTTCTCTAATTCATTTAGTTCAGCTCTAATTTTTATTATTTGTTTTCTTCTGGTGCCTGATGGATTCTTTTGTTGCTCAGTTTCTATTTGTTCAAGTTGTAGGGACAGTTCTCTGATTTTGGCTCTTTCTTCTTTTTGTATGTGTGCATTTATTGATATAAATTGGCCTCTGAGCGCTGCTTTTGCTGTGTCCCAGAGGTTTTGATAGGAAGTATTTTCATTCTCGTTGCATTCTATGAATTTCCTTATTCCCTCCTTGATGTCTTCTATTAACCCAGTCTTTTTTCAGGAGGGTATTATTCATTTTCCAAGTATTTGATTTCTTTCCCTAGTTTTTCTGTTATTGATCTCTAGTTTTATTGCCTTGTGGTCTGAGAAGATGCTTTGTAATATTTAGATGTTTTGGACTCTGCAAAGGTTTGTTTTATGACCTAATATGTGGTCTATTCTAGAGAATGTTGCATGTGCGCTAGAAAAAAAAGTATACTTTGCAGCAGTTGGGTGGAGAGTTCTGTATAAGTCAATGAGGTCAAGTTGGTTGATTGTTGTAATTAGATCTTCCGTGTCTCTATTGAGCTTCTTACTGGATGTCCTGTCCTTCTCCGAAAGTGGTGTGTTGAAGTCTCCTACTATAATTGTGGAGGTGTCTATCTCACTTTTCAATTCTGTTAAAATTTGATTTATGTATCTTGCAGCCCTGTCATTGGGTGCATATATATTTAATATGGTTATGTCTTCCTGATCAATTGTCCCTTTTATCATTATATAGTGTCCTTCTTTATCCTTTGTGGTGGATTTAAGTCTAAAGTCTATTTTGTCAGAAATTAATATTGCTACTCCTCTTCTTTTTTGCTTATTGTTTGCTTGATATATTTTTTTCCATCCTTTGAGTTTTTGTTTGTTTGTGTCTCTAAGTCTAAGGTGTGTCTCTTGTAGGCAGCATATAGATGGATCGTGTTTCTTTATCCAGTCCGTGACTCTCTGTCTCTTTATTGGTGCATTTAGTCCATTTACATTCAGCGTAATTATAGATAAATAAGTTTTTAGTGCTGTCATTTTGATGCCTTTTTATGTGTGTTGTTGTCAATTTCATTTTTCTACATACTTTTTTGTGCTGAGGCGTTTTTCTTAGTAAATTGTGAGATCCTCATTTTCATAGTGTTTGACTTTATGATAGTTGAGTCGTTCCGTTTTTCTTGGCTTTTATCTTGAGTTATAGAGTTGTTATACCTTTTTGTGGTTACCTTATTATTTATCCCTATTTTTCTAAGTAAAAACCTAACTTGTATTGTTCTATATCGCCTTGTATCACTCTCCATATGGCAGTTCAATGCCTCCTGTATTTAGTCCCTCTTTTTGATTATTGTGATCTTTTACCTGTTGACTTCCATGATTCCCTATTATGTGTATTTTTTTTTTTAATTAATCTTAATTTGTTTGTTTTTGTGATTTCCCTATTTAAGTTGATATCAGGACGTTCTGTTTTGTGACCTTGTGTTGTGCTGATATCTGATATTATTGGTTCTCTGACCAAACAATATCCTTTAGTATTTCTTGTAGCTTTGGTTTGGTTTTTGCAAATTCTCTAAACTTGTGTTTGTCTGTAAATATCTTAATTTCGCCTTCATATTTCAGAAAGAGTTTTGCTGGATATATGATCCTTGGCTGGCAGTTTTTCTCCTTCAGTGTTCTGTATATGTCGTCCCATTCCCTTCTTGCCTGCATGGTTTCTGCTGAGTAGTCTGAACTTATTCTTATTGATTCTCCCTTGAAGGAAACCTTTCTTTTCTCTCTGGCTGCTTTTAAAATTTTCTCTTTATCTTTGGTTTTGGTGAGTTTGATGATAATATGTCTTGGTGTTTTTCTTTTTGGATCAATCTTAAATGGGGTTCGATGAGCATCTTGGATAGATATCCTTTCATCTTTCATGATGTCAGGGAAGTTTTGTGCCAGGAGTTCTTCAACTATTTTCTCTGTGTTTTCTGTCCCCCCTCCCTGTTCTGGGACTCCAATCATCCGCAGGTTATCCTTCTTGATAGAGTCCCACATGATTCTTAGGGTTTCTTCATTTTTTTAAATTCTTTTATCTGATTTTTTTTTCAGCTATGTTGGTGTTGATTCCCTGGTCCTCCAGATGTCCCAGTCTGCATTCTAATTGCTCGAGTCTGCTCCTCTGACTTCCTATTGCGTTGTCTAATTCTGTAATTTTGTTGTTAATCTTTTGGATTTCTACATGTTGTCTCTCTATGGATTCTTGCAACTTATTAATTTTTCCACTATGTTCTTGAATAATCTTTTTGAGTTCTTCAACAGTTTTATCGGTGTGTTCCTTGGCTTTTTCTGCAGTTATCCTAATTTCATTTGTGATATCTTTAAGCATTCTGTAAATTAGTTTTTTATATTCTGTATCTGATAATTCCAGGATTGTATCTTCATTTGGGAAAGATTCTGATTCTTTTGTTTGGGGGGTTGGAGAAGCTGTCATGGTCTGCTTCTTTAAGTGGTTTGATATGGATTGTTGTCTCCGAGCCATCACCGGGAAACTAGTTTTTCCAGAAAATCCGCTAAAAAAAAAAAATGCAGTCAGACCCCTATCAGAGTTCTCCCTCTGGCTCAGGCTATTCGGATGTTAATGAAGCCACCTGGGGAGGGTGGGGGAGGGAACAGAGAGATAGGAGAGTAGCACCTCAGAATATAGCCAGAGTTGCTTGTCTTGCTTGGAATGACTATTATATCTGAGATTCCCGCGGGCACGTCGCCTATGTCTGCTGGCTGTGTGGAGATTGCCCCCGGGGGATCTGGCCCGCTGGATTCACGGTCAGATCCTCTGCTTCCAGCCCCACGCCCAGCGTCAAGGCTCCCCTACTGGGACGGTGCACTCTCGACTGCAAAATCAGTCGTTGCCTCCCGGGGACTTCTCGGCCCTCCAGCTGCGTGGCCGTGCCACCCTTGAAAACCAGGTGGGCCCCCTCCGGGGGTTAGTTCAGATGCAGCTCCCCGTGCTTGTGCCGTGACTGAATGTCCCAGCTGGGACGCTGTTCTCCCCGCTCCAATACCAGTCGCTGCCTCCTGGAGACTTTTCCTATCGTCTGTGTCCCACGCCGCCCACGCGACCTGGCTGGGCCCCTTCCCGGGGTTAGTTCAGGGGGGTGGAGCAGCTCTCCGTGTTTATGCTGTGCCTGCGTCTAGTCCAAATCCCGGCGAGAGGGTTCCCCAGCTGGGACGCTGCTCTTCCTGCTCCAAGACCAGTCACCGCCTCCCGGGGACTTCTCCTACTGGCTGCATCCCACGCCGCCCACGGAACAGGCTGGTCTCCCTCCCGAGGTTAGTTCAGGGGGGTGGAGGAGCTCTCTGTGCTTGTGCCGTACCTGACTGGTATGCTGGCTCCAGGCTCTGGAAACAATCACTGCTTCCCCGTATTAGTTCGTTCTCTGTCTCTAAATCTGTGTTTGTTGTTCAGGGTTCGTAGATTGTTATGCATGTGATCGATTCACTTGTTTTTCCGTGTCTTTGTTGTAAGAGGGATCCGAGGTAGCATCTGCCTAGTCCGCCAATTTGGCTCCCCCCTCCTTAAAACTTTTATAGTTACCTGATGACCCATGTGAGTGATCAGGGGAGTCCTGTTGGTAACCACATTATACAGTTGTGCAGTGAGTTGTTTGTGCTGTGAGCAAGTTGGACTATTGTACAATGTGTGATTTATTTATTTATGGTAGTAAAATATATATAACAAATATTTTCCATTATAATTGTTTTAAGTGTGCAACCGTCAGGAATATCTATTTCTGAAACTTTTGATCACCCCAAGCAGAAATTCTGTACCCGTTAAGGAATAACTTATCTCCCTCTTCCCCCAGCTCATGATAGACTCCGGTTCTACTCTGTACTGCAGGGTTGCTATGAGTCAACAGACTCAACAGCAACGAGTTTCGAATCTCCTTTCTGTCTCCATGAATTTGCGTGTTCTGATATATAAGCCGAATCATACAAGAGTGTCCTTTGTATGACTTATTTTACTTAGCATAATGTTTTCAAAGTTCATCCATTTTGTAGCATGTATTTTGAACTTAAAGTATGATATTTTGAATTTAGCTTGCTCTATGAGTCGGAATCAACTTGACGGCAGTGGGTTTGTTTTTTGGTATATAGCTATAACTGATGCAACAAATTTCTTATAGCTTTTAACTTTTATATTCTTATAATTTTATTGAGCTTGTTTTTTTAAACTTATAGTTTAAAATTATTAGTTAAATTAGGGAAATAGACATTGCAGTATTTATTTGACCCTAACTTGCATATGCTGAAACAAGCTACAACTTTCTAAATGCAACAGTAAGAGGAAACCAAATGATGACAGTGAAATAACTCTGAAGTGGAGAATAAATGAGTTTATACCAATTTTAGTTAAAAGTACAATCTCTCATATATTTACTGTAGATAGATAAATGACTGCTTTTGAGTCACCTCAGACTCATGGTGACCTTAGGTACAACAAAATAAAGTGTTGCCCAGTACTATGTCAACCTCATGATCATTGGCATGTTCAAGTCCATTGTGATGACCACTGTGTCAATCCGTCTCATTCAGGGTCTCCCTCACTCTAGCTGGCCCTCTATTTCACCAAACATTATGTCATTGTCTAGCAATTGATCCCTCCTGATGACGCGGCTAAAGCATATGAGTCAGACAGTGTTTTGTTGTGAACTATAAGGTATTCATTGGCTAAATGTTGGAAGAAGGTGCTCAGGTCTTTCTTCTTAGTCTGTCTTTGTCTGAAAATTATGCTGAAACCTGTCCATCATGGATAGCCCTATTGATATTTGAAATACTGGTGGTATAGCTTCCAGCATCATAGCAACATGCAAGCCACCGCAGTATGACAAAGTGAATATTTACCATAATTGATAGCAAAGTCCTAAAACAACAATATATTATTTGTGGAAATATGATAGCTTATGAGGTAATTAAACTTTCAAACCTTAATGGCACTATCATAAAAAATAAAAAAAAATAAGTAAAAAAAAACTGTATAAAAGAGCATTAAATTAAAAAAAAAAAACAGAAGCAGATGGTCAATATTTTACATATAAACATTAGTGCATTGCAAGCTTCTCATAAAGGAGTACTTTGGATTGCTGAGACTAAAAGATATATATAATAATCACAGACATTAGTTGAAGACTGACTTAAATGTGTTTGCTTAGAAATGCTCTGTGAATCTGCGAAGACGTTAACTCCAGAACCACTTTCTAGGCAACACCATATCTGAACAGGCTGAGATACTGACGACCAATTAGTAGAACAAATGAAACTAGCAAAATTTTTTTTTCTATTGTAGCTTGTTGATTGCACAAATATTGTTAAGAGAACATTTATTTTACTACACGTGCAATTAAAGGTGATGATGGAATATTTATTTAGTTATTTATTTGCTATGCTTTTAGTAAACACAACCAGTTCTGAGCTCCATAAATCTATGATTGCATACATGACCACTAAATGCAGGTTTGAAAGTTAAATATTGGATAGAAGTACATTGTGGTGATGTAGGTTTAATGGCAGGAAAATATTCTGGAGTAGTTTTCCCAGTTAAGGAGCTTGTACCAAAACATAAAGCAATGTAATGCATCCTTCATCAAAAATGTTTTGTTACTGAAAAAGTAAGTAAGAAAGAAAAAAGATCAATTTGACTAACAGTGTGTTTAGTGATACAGTAAAATTATAAATTATGTAGAGTTTAATGCATTAAATTTGATATTGTTCTCATTAGATGATGAAACAGAAACTGATTATAAATAACTATTGCAGGCTGAGCAACTGAGGTTATAGAAGGTAAAATTTGTGTCAAGACAGCACTAAGAAAAATAAAGGAGCAAAACAACTTGTGTTTTTGCCAGGTAAGAAATCAGTTTGCTCCAAACTGTGAACCAACCAGATGATATGAACATGAGAGCCAGATGATGTATTTACTATTTTTAATAATCCTACTGCTCATGCAAGGAAAAGAGGCACTTTTTTTTTTCAGTGTTTGAAAAACTCAAAGGGCAAAAATGAAAGTGAGAAATTTTAGAGAATGTTTTGATTTTTTTTTTTCATCCAAAGAGTATTTGTGTATAAGAAATTCATGGATCTATAATCCATTTATTTCCTTAAATAATAATTTAAACTAAACCATAACTCTACCAGATAAATTATTAGAATTGCTACTGACAAAGGACTGAAGGCATATTTTGAGCACACAGCATTGCTTATTTCATTTTGAATAACATGAAAAATGAATATCCTTAGCTTGCTGAAATTGCTTTAAAATCTCTTCTTCCCGGAACAGAACTTCCAGGAATGGAAGCTCAGTAAGGCTGGTTTTTCCACTCTGAATATGATTAAAACAAAACATAGAAACAATTTAGATATGCATTATCCCCTGTGAGTAGCATTGCCATCAATCTGACCTAGATTAGAGAAATTCACAAGGAAGGAATAAGCTTATTAAATATTGATAGACACAGTATTAGTTCAGTGTATATATTGGTATTTAATATGAGGAATCTCTATGTTACTCTAAAAGTTTTCTTTACATACGATAGCAGGCTTGCTGTAGTGTAATTATAGTTCCCAATATAATTACCTTTATATGTACTTAATGACCAATGTGCATGATTTTTGTAATTGTCATTTTTTCTACACTATCTATTCTGATTATATTTATTCAGATGCATTCTATTACTGTTGAACTCAATAATATAAAAAAATTGGACTTTCATATCTGTCTTTTTTTAAATTTTATACTTATAGTAAGTCATGTCCATTGTACTTTACAAGTAAAAATTAGTATTGGAAATTTAAAAAAAAAAAAAACCAAGAACTAATCCTTTATCACAGACAATTAGAGAAGTACTGTTCAATAATGCATATGCGAAGAGGAACCCAGGACAGTAGAATTACAAAAATGTGTGTATAACTTGAATAAATTTGGCATTTCCTCCCCAACCTCAGTTAATAAAATAAGTAGTTAACTCCTTAGAAAAAAAAAATAAAAGAGAGAGATATTCAAAATAGGAATTTCGAGGAAGCAATATAAAATATTTCCTTCTGCAATTCTCCTACTTTACATTTCTCTTTCTTAAGCTCTGTAGAATGGAATACCATTCTATTCAATCACTGAAACTAGTTAAAGAACAATTCCAAACTCAGAAATTTCATAGAGCACATTCGTACTTGAACTGGAAGAAATGGTCAAAAAAGAAAACAGAAAACAAAAAGCTTTGTAGTCCTTTGAGTTCAATTTGTGATGGGAAACAAAGAGTAAATGCTATACCAAGCAGCTTTTTAAAGAAGGATTTAAACAAAGTGTTTAAAACAATGTTAACTCCAAACAACTGGAGTGATTAATAGAATTCAGGCAGTTTTAAAAAGTTAAATATTTGAATCAAGAAAATTTTAATTAAAAAATTTAAAATGTCTGCATAGACAGTCAATGTGATGAAACAAAGTTTATACAAGAATGACATCACTGTGTAAAAATAACTTTGAATGCAAGAAAGGAGAGAGAGGAAGAGTGACCTTAAAGTTAGAGATGAAAAAGTATTTCGGAAAGAGAAATTACAGATAATGGAAGAGGTTGTATGGAACTCTGTAGCGTTGCAGGAAGAAAAAAAATAAATAAATATATATGATGGTTAGACCAGAATAAAGGAGGAGATTGATTCATACGAACTAGAGCTGCAGTCCAATTTAATATGAATTTAACTAGTATGGAGATTAGAGCAATGTTTCTAAGAGAAAGTACCATACTTTCATACAGTGTTCCTACAACAGTTCTTTAAAATGCAGATATGGGAATTCTTGTCCTCCAGCTTATATCACCTATTGTCTCTTGGAGTAAAGTTCTGTTTCAGGTATGGTCCTGTAGCTTCAGGAAGAAATTCTGGAAGGTTGGAGATGAGCTAAGGGGAACAGAAGGTGACAAACTCTAAAGTATGGAGCATCCTGGTGGAATAACCTGTGAGGGGTCATTCTCAAGCCATGGTGGGTGTTTTGTCATCCTCTCTCTTCTGCCATCCTAAGGGTTTTCTCACCTGCTTTCATTTCTACTTCTTATCAGTGTCTCTCTCTTCCCTATTTATTCTAGAAAAAAAAAAAAAAAAACCTGTTACTGTTCAGTTGATTCCAACTCATAGCGACTCCACAGGGCAGGGTAGAATTGCCTCATAGGGTTTCTAAGTCTATATATTTTTATGGAAGCACATTGCTGTATCTTTCTCCTGCTGAGTGGCTGGTGAGTTTGAACTGCCAACCTGTGGGTTAGTAGCCAAGTGCTTAACCACTGTACCACCAGGGCTCCTTATTTATTCTAGAGCGTAATAAAATGCCTCCCTACTGTCCGTAATATAAAAATACAGCAATTAAAACATTTTCTAAAAGCTTTAACCACTAGTAATAATAATAATAATTAACATAAAATTTGTTTGGAACCTCTCATTCACTACTGCAATTGAGCAAAAAATAAAGAAAAAATATCACTTTAAGTAGATGCTAATGAACATCCTGTTTGAACCTCAAGTGACAGACTGTGTCACGGTTTATAAGCAATAAATTTTTTTCTGGTTTTCCTAGAGAATTGTATGTGAGTGACATGACCTGGGTGAATTTGGGAGATACAACTGAGGTTGGGTGAGGTAAGTGGAGATATTTAAAAGAGTGAGTGGGAAACAGGAGTAAGACCAATATGACCATCTTCCTACCCTGAGTCTTGTAGAATAAAAGGAATGTGAAGAAGAAACAACGGTTTAAGATCTCTTCCTCTGTTTGTGTTTTACTTTTTCCGTGGTTGTTATTTATACTATCACTAAAGAACATGGGCTGGTAGGGATAATACCAGGTCAAGGGAAGAAAGAGAATGAATTAAAGAGAGAAATCCAATACAGTGGCATTTAGAAAGAAAGAAGTATTGCTGTAGTTAGGTGCCAGAGCGTTCAACTGGGGTGATTATATTTAAAAGGCCTGTCCTGAGCGTGCTTCTTTTGAAATGAATACAGATTCTAAATATTAAGCAAAGTGCTGCTGTTGGTAGTGATCTTACTCATTTGACTACCAAAAATAACACACACAAAAATACTTGTAATAGGCAAATATCTCCTAATGCTATGTTGTGGCAGACACAAAATAAATTGGAATATTATCAAACTCCATTTATATAATTTTTGCCAATTATCAAGCTTTACTTGATCAAGTTCTGCATGTTATCTAGGAGGTCCCTGTGCTGTGTGGAGCAAACAGTTTGTGCTCAACTGCTAACCTAAAGGTTGGCAGTTTGAACCCACTCAGACAGAGCTCCATGGCAGAAAGGCCTGACAAACTGTTCCCGTAAAGATTACGGCCAATAAAATTCTATAGAGCAATTCTATCCTGCAATACATGGGGTTGCCATGAGTTGGAATAGACTCAATAGCAACTTTTTTTTTAACTGTGCTGTTTGGTGGATGTTCTGGATAAGAGGAATTTTTACTGTCAAAAGAAAGATATATAAATAAATAGTTAATAAATAATGCAAAAAGGGAAATTTTAATTTCTGAAGTGTGTGAAACTCTCTCTTAAGAAGTTCAGAGAGGAGAACGTAAGGAACAATATGATTCCATGGGTTCTCTCAGGCATTCAACAATTGCTGATTGAAGGCATCCTATATAACTGTGCTAGGTACTGTCAGTTCAGTGCTGAGAACCTGAAATTGGTGATGGAACATGAAGTCTTGCAGAAGACATAGCACATACTTATACATTAAGTTATTTATAAATACACTAAAGAGGAAATATATATATATTATTTATATATATTATTTATATATATATATATTTCCTCTTTAGTGTTATTTATACTATCACTAAAGAACACGGGCTGGTAGGGATAATACTAGGTCAATAATATATGTATTATATATATATTATATATATATATAATACAAAGAGATCATTTAGCAGAAGGATGCTTTCTTAAGAGGTGACATTTGATCTGAGCCCTGAAGGATAAGAAGACTGCCAGCCAGATTTAGGAAGCGATTATAAGAAAAGAGAGATTTGGACCAAACACTTAAGGATGTGGAAGAGGAAAGAGAAGGTTACAGGAAAAGACAGAGGATTAAGCATGGGATAATGAAGCAATAAGATAGTGGTTTTATTGTTGCCAAAATTCATGCAGTTGACTGCAGGAGAAGATGGTGGGATAGAAAGGATGGTGGGTTCAGGGAGGCTCTGAAACTGTGGTGTTGTCTACAGTAAGGAGCCATCACAGCTTTCTGAGCTGAGAATTGGCAAGATGAATGGAGCATATGAAGAAACTTATTAGCCTGGCCAACATTATGCTTTATGGAATGGAGGAGAAGGAACATAGAGTAGGGGGTACCAGGTGGAAAACTAAAAATAGTTCATACATGTATGATTGTGGACCTGGACAGGTTAGTAGCAGCAGAAAAGAAGAGGGAAGATGTATTTGGAGGAACAAATAATTTACATTTTCAGAAGAGTAATCAGTGAGGGATTAAAGGAGCTAGTTTTGCCAATGACGTTTCTAAGGCTTTTTGCCTGAGTGATCAGAAGATAAGGCAGAGAAAAGAGGAGCTAGAACGTGTACAGGGAGCTGAGCTTTTAGGCATGTTGACTTTGAAAGACAATGTGAGACTCTAGCCCAAAGAAAAATGATAATCAGTAATTTGGAGAAGAGAGATTAGATTGAAAAAAGCTCCAACTAAAGCTACATATTTCGGAATTATCAACACACATGTGATAGTCCAGGCATTCATTCACTGTCATCCAACAGAACTAGACATAACAAATAGAGTTCCTTTTATAATAGGTCAAATGCTCTCTGTAGAAGGAAATCATAGTAAAAAATGTAAATATGGAAGGTTGTGACTGATATCAATGCTTACTGCCTCAAATTTCATCCACAGAGGCAGGGAACATGCCCTTTCAGGCTGGAAAAATCTCATTGAGGCATAGGGAGCTGTTGTGCCCCTACCTTTTAATGGATTCTTCTTTTCCTTCTGTAGATTTAGTTAGCAATCAAGGCCAGTTGCTGTTAGCTAGCATTAATATTTGTATCAAGACCCCAGCATTATCCACTCTTCTGAACAGTGGATATAATTTGAAACCGCCTAAAACATACATGTGTAGGTTAAATAGCCCTATTGTCAGCCAGATATTCACCTGACTTGCAGGTGTTGCTGTTCCCAGGAGACTCTTTCAAAGGTTCCGCAATGGGTATTTCATATTACTTTATATTCCTTTCTTTTAATATCATTAGTAGCTATTCTAAGAGCAACAGATTCCATAGCCAAAAGCTTTTTTCTCCCTACGTTGGACGGTAGGACATGTTTACCTTAATTCCATGAAGAGGGAATTTCCTCAAAATACTTCTGGCCTCTCCTTATTTCTTAAGTTATTTTTCCCAGTGAAGGAGCACAGCTTGCAACTGTATGATGCATAAGTCACATTATTCCTCCTGTACGTGGACAAAAGCTGATATTATTTTTACTCCATCTGCTTTGTCCATCTAATTTTGAGTAGAACTCTGGCAGTGGCATTAGTTATTGATCACCTCGTCATGTCACAATGCTACTTACTAAGAGAGACACTTTTGTAAGTCATAAGCCAACAATATGTGGGGAGGAGGATACTCCTTCCATCAAATTAGTCAATTTATTATTTGTCTTTTATAGCTATTTTATAGTTTTATCTATATCTATTTATTTGTCTATCATCACCTATCTATCTGTCTGTCTGTCTAGCGATCTAATGGTACAGTCTTTGGACTGATATCCACGCACCAAGAGTTATCTCTTGAATACTTTTATAACTTCTCATCCATATTTTATTATCAGATCCTATACCATGTTTTACAATTCATCCTCTTGTGAAGTGTGGTATGCCTATTATTCTGATCCCTAAACTGTTCTTGAGTCACATGGAAAACTCTCTGTTCTTACTAGTTACCACAGGGTTTCTCATAAGAGGGGAAAACAATGGAATCTTCCCAACTACTTAAGCAGCCTTTAAATACAGTTTTCATCTTCTCCTCCGTTCACAAGAATTCTTGTCAACTTGCATTACATGTGAATAAAACAAAGACTTAAAGACATTCCCTCTGGTTAAAAAAGAAAACCTAACAGTTTTCCAGAGCTTGCAGGATTAATCACACATAATAATTATGCAAAGTGATAGCTCATTTATTATAAACGCATATACATACCACTAAATAAACAGTGGCAGAAACTTCTGAAAAAGAGAAAAATAAACATTAGTTAGTGATGATGAAAAAAAGAAGGGGTAGGGGGGAAAGGAACCCATGAATACAAATTGTAGTTTTCACTGGGGAAATATTTTGGGTCTAAGGGTTTCAAAGTTCTGGTTCTTCCAGATACCGTATTGCTCCTCTTTTCAAAGAAGCATCTGCAGACCAATGCTTGGCCCTGACAGTCCATAGTTAGGCCAGTGCACAGAGCAAGTTACTAAGAATATTGTCTTTCATTTTCAATTTTTAAACACTTCTTAATGCCAAAAGGCTCAATGAGACTGCAATCCAGAGGAAGAATTTTTAACTCCACAAAATAGATTCTGGTGGGCAGACTATTTTAAGAGTGTGCTTCTCTTTCTAAAAGCCACATCCATTGTACAAGAAAGTATGGGAAAGGGAGTTCTCTAGTTAGCCTTCCTATTATTCTCAAGGGAGTTCCCTTCCTAGATATGACTTGTCTGATTCTGTTCCCTAAAATATGTTTGGAATACAAACCCCTATATCTGTGGATGTAATCTTATTTGGGAATATGGCTTTCTTTGTTATATTAATCAGTGTAAGGAGTGTCCTAAACCTAATCAATTCTGAGTTATAAAAAGAGCAGATTAGAGGAGGCGGGGCCAAGATGGTGGACTAGGTGGACGCTACCGCAGATCCCCCTTGCAACAAAGACACGGAAAAACAAGTGAATCGATCACATACATAACAATCTAGGAACCCTGAACAACAAACACAGATTTAGAGATGGAGAACGAACAAATACGGGTAGGCAGTGATTGTTTTCAGAGCCTGGAGCCAGCGTACAAGTCAGCGGATTTTCTGGAAAAACTAGTTTCCCAGTGATGGCTCGGAGACAGCAGTCCATATCAAACCACATAAAGAAGCAGACATGACAGCTTCTCCAACCCCTCAAAAACAAAAGAATCAAAATCTTTCCCAAATGAAGATACAATCCTGGAATTATCAGATACAGAATATAAAAAAACTAATTTACAGAATGCTTCAAGACATCACAAACGAAATAAGGCAAACTGCAGAAAAAGCCAAGGAACACACTGATAAAACTGTTGAAGAACTCAAAAAGATTATTCAAGAACATAGTGGAAAAATTAATAAGTTGCAAGAATCCATAGAGAGACAGCATGTAGAAATCCAAAAAATTAACAATAAAATTACAGAATTAGACAACGCACTAGGAAGTCAGAGGAGCAGACTCGAGCAATTAGAATGCAGACTGGGACATCTGGAGGACCAGGGAATCAACACCAACATAGCTGAAAAAAAATCAGATAAAAGAATTTTAAAAAATGAAGAAACCCTAAGAATCATGTGGGACTCTATCAAGAAGGATAACTTGCTGGTGATTGGAGTCCCAGAACAGGGAGGGGGGACAGAAAACACAGAGAAAACAGTTGAAGAACTCCTGGCACAAAACTTCCCTGACATCATGAAAGACGAAAGGATATCTATCCAAGATGCTCATCGAACCCCATTTAAGATTGATCCAAAAAGAAAAACACCAAGACATATTATCATCAAACTCACCAAAACCAAAGATAAACAGAAAATTTTAAAAGCAGCCAGGGAGAAAAGAAAGGTTTCCTTCAAGGGAGAATCAATAAGAATAAGTTCAGACTACTCAGCAGAAACCATGCAGGCAAGAAGGGAATGGGACGACGTATACAGAGCACTGAAGGAGAAAAACTGCCAGCCAAGGATCATATATCCAGCAAAACTCTCTCTGAAATATGAAGGAGAAATTAAGATATTTACAGATAAACACAAGTTTAGAGAATTTGCAAAAACCAAACCAAAGCTACAAGAAATACTAAAGGATATTGTTAGGTCAGAAAACCAATAATATCAGATACCAGCACGATACAAGGTCACAAAACAGAATGTCCTGATATCAACTCAAATAGAGAAATCACAAAAACAAACAAATTAAGATTAATTTAAAAATAAATAAATAAAAATAATACACATAACAGGGAATCATGGAAGTCAATAGGTAAAAGATCACAATAATCAAAAAGAGGGACTAAATACAGGAGGCATTGAACTGCCAGATGGAGAGTGATACAAGGCGATATAGAACGATACAAGTTAGATTTTTACTTAGAAAAATACGGGTAAATAAAAAGGCAACCACAAAAAGGTATAACAACTCCATAACTCAAGATAAAAGCCAAGAAAAACGTAACGACTCAACTAACATAAAGTCAAACACTATGAAAATGAGGATCTCAAAATTTACTAAGAAAAACGTCTCAGCACAAAAAAGTATGTGGAAAAATGAAATTGCCAACAACACACATGAAAAGGCATCAAAATGACAACACTAAAAACTTATTTATCTATAATTACGCTGAATGTAAATGGACTAAATGCACCAATAAAGAGACAGAGAGTCACGGACTGGATAAAGAAACACGATCCATCTATATGCTGCCTACAAGAGACACACCTTAGACTTAGAGACACAAACAAACAAAAACTCAAAGGATGGAAAAAAATATATCAAGCAAACAATAAGCAAAAAAGAAGAGGAGTAGCAATATTCATTTCTGACAAGATAGACTTTAGACTTAAATCTACCACAAAGGATAAAGAAGGACACTATATAATGATAAAAGGGACAATTGATCAGGAAGACATAAAAATATTAAATATTTATGCACCCAATGACAGGGCTGCAAGATACATAAATCAAATTTTAACAGAATTGAAAAGTGAGATAGACACCTCCACAATTATAGTAGGAGACTTCAACACACCACTTTCGGAGAAGGACAGGACATCCAGTAAGAAGCTCAATAGAGACACGGAAGACCTACTTACAACAATCAACCAACTTGACCTCATTGACTTATACAGAACTCTCCACCCAACTGCTGCAAAGTATACTTTTTTTTCTGGTGCACATGGAACATTCTCTAGAATAGACCACATATTAGGTCATAAAACAAACCTTTGCAGAGTCCAAAACATCGAAATATTACAAAGCATCTTCTCAGACCAGAAGGCAATAAAACCAGAAATCAATAACAGAAAAACTAGGGAAAAGAAATCAAATACTTGGAAAATGAACAATACCCTCCTGAAAAAAAGACTGGGTTAATAGAAGACATCAAGGAGGGAATAAGGAAATTCATAGAATGCAACGAGAATGAAAATACTTCCTATCAAAACCTCTGGGACACAGCAAAAGCAGTGCTCAGAGGCCAATTTATATCGAATAAATGCACACATACAAAAAGAAGAAAGAGCCAAAAGCAGAGAACTGTCCCGACAACTTGAACAAATAGAAAGTGAGCAACAAAAGAACCCATCAGGCACCAGAAGAAAACAAATAATAAAAATTAGAGCTGAACTAAATGAATTAGAGAACAGAAAAACAATTGAAAGAATTAACAAAGCCAAAAGCTGGTTCTTTGAAAAAATTAACAAAATTAATAAACCATTGGCTAGACTGACTAAAGAAAAACAGGAAAGGAAACAAATAACCCGAATAAGAAACGAGAAGGACCACATCACAACAGAACCAAATGAAATTAAAAGAATCATTTCAGATTACTACGAAAAATTGTACTCTAACAAATTTGAAAACCTAGAAGAAATGGATGAATTCTTGGAAAAACACTACCTACCTAAACTAACACAATCAGAAGTAGAACAACTAAATAGACCCATAACAAAAAAAGAGATTGAAACGGTAATCAAAAAACTTCCAACAAAAAAAAGCCCTGGCCCGGACGGCTTCACTGCAGAGTTCTACTAAACTTTCAGAGAAGAGTTAACATCACTACTACCGAAGGTATTTCAAAACATAGAAAATGACGGAATACTACCCAACTCATTCTATGAAGCCACCATATCCCTGATACCAAAACCAGGCAAAGACATGACAAAAAAAGAAAATTATACACCTATATCCCTCATGAACATAGATGCAAAAATCCTCAACAAAATTCTAGCCAATAGAATCCAACAACACATCAAAAAAATAATTCACCCTGATCAAGTGGGATTTATACCAGGTATGCAAGGCTGGTTTAATATCAGAAAAACCATTAATGTAATCCATCACATAAATAAAACAAAAGATAAAAACCACATGATCTTATCAATTGCTGCAGAAAAGGCATCTGACAAAGTCCAACACCCATTTATGATAAAAACTCTTACCAAAATAGGAATGGAAGGAAAATTCCTCAACATAATAAAGGGCATCTATGCAAAGCCAACAGCCAATATCACTCTAAATGGACAGAACCTGAAAGCATTTCCCTTGAGAATGGGAACCAGACAAGGATGCCCTTTATCACCGCTCTTATTCAACATCGTACTTGAAGTCCTAGCCAGGGCAATTAGGCTAGACAAAGAAATAAAGGGTATCCGGATTGGCAAGGAGGAAGTAAAGTTATCACTATTTGTAGATGACATGATTATATACACAGAAAACCCTAAGGAATCCTCCAGAAAACTACTGAAACTAATAGAAGAGTTTGGCAGAGTCTCAGGTTATAAAATAAACATACAAAAATCACTTGGATTCCTCTACATCAACAAAAAGAACACCGAAGAGGAAATAACCAAATCAATACCATTCACAGTAGCCCCCAAGAAGATAAAATACTTAGGAATAAATCTTACCAAGGATGTAAAAGACCTATACAAAGAAAACTACAAAGCTCTACGACAAGAAATTCAAAAGGACATACTTAAGTGGAAAAACATACCTTGCTCATGGATAGGAAGACTTAACATAGTAAAAATGTCTATTCCACCAAAAGCCATCTATACATTTCACGCACTTCCGATCCAAATTCCAATGTCATATTTTAAGGGGATAGAGAAACAAATCACCAATTTCATATGGAAGGGAAAGAAGCCCCAGATAAGCAAAGCATTACTGAAAAAGAAGAAGAAAGTGGGAGGCCTCACTCTACCTGATTTCAGAAGCTATTATACAGCCACAGTAGTCAAAACAGCCTGGTACTGATACAACAACAGGCACATAGACCAATGGAACAGAATTGAGAACCCAGATATAAATCCATCCATGTATGAGCAGCTGATATTTGACAAAGGCCCAGTGTCAGTTAATTGGGGAAAAGATAGTCTTTTTAACAAATGGTGCTGGCATCACTGGATATCCATTTGCAAAAAAATGAAACAGGACCCATACCTCACACCATGCACAAAAACTAACTCCAAGTGGATCAAAGACCTAAACATAAAGACTAAAACGATAAAGATCATGGAAGAAAAAATAGGGACAACGCTAGGAGCCCTAATACAAGGCATAAACAGAATACAAAACATTACCAAAAACGGTGAAGAGAAACCCGATAACTGGGAGCTCCTAAAAATCAAACACCTATGCTCATCTAAAGACTTCACCAAAAGAGTAAAAAGACCACCTATAGACTGGGAAAGAATTTTCAGCTATGACATCTCAGACCAGCGCCTGATCTCCAAAATCTACATGATTCTGTCAAAACTCAACCACAAAAAGACAAACAACCCAATCAAGAAGTGGGCAAAGGATATGAACACACATTTCACTAAAGAAGATATTCAGGCAGCCAACAGATACAGGAGAAAATGCTCTCGATCATTAGCCATTAGAGAAATGCAAATTAAAACTACGATGAGATTCCATCTCACACCAACAAGGCTGGCATTAATCCAAAAGACACAAAATAATAAATGTTGGAGAGGCTGCGGAGAGATTGGAACTCTCATACACTGCTGGTGGGAATGTAAAATGGTACAACCACTTTGGAAATCTATCTGGTGTTATCTTAAACAGTTAAAAATAGAACTACCATACAACCCAGAAATCCCACCCCTCGGAATATACCCTAGAGATACAAGAGCCTTCACACAAACAGATATATGCACACCCATGTTTATTGCAGCTCTGTTTACAATAGCAAAAAGCTGGAAGCAACCAAGGTGTCCGTCAACATATGAATGGGTAAATAAATTGTGGTATATTCACACAATGGAATACTACGCATCGATAAAGAACAGTGACGAATCTGTGAAACATTTCATAACATGGAGGAACCTGGAAGGCATTATGCTGAGCGAAATTAGTCAGAGGCAAAAGGACAAATATTGTATAAGACCACTATTATAAGACCTTGAGAAATAGTAAAAACTGAGAAGAACACATACTTTTGTGGTTACGAAGGGGGGAGGGAGGGAGGGAGGGAGAGGGTTTTTTATTGATTAATCAGTAGATAAGAACTGCTTTGGGTGAAGGGAAAGACAACACTCAATACATGGAAGGTCAGCTCAATTGGACTGGACCAAAAGCAAAGAAGTTTCTGGGATAAAATGAATGCTTCAAAGGTCAGTGGAGCAGGGGCGGGGGTCTGGGCACCATGGTTTGAGGGGACTTCTAAGTCAATTGGCAAAATAATTCTATTATGAAAACATTCTGCATCCCACTTTGAAATGTGGCGTCTGGGGTCTTAAATGCTAACAAGCGGCCATCTAAGATGCATCAATTGGTCTCAACCCACCTGGAGCAAAGGAAAATGAAGAACACCAAGGTCACACGACAACTAGGAGCCCAAGAGACAGAAAGGGCCACATGAACCAGACACCTACATCATCCTGAGACCAGAAGAACTAGTTGGTGCCCGGCCACAACCAATGACTGCCCTGACAGGGAGCGCAACAGAGAACTCCTGAGGGAACAGGAGATCAGTGGGATGCAGACCCCAAATTCTTATAAAAAGACCATACTTAATGGTCTGACTGAGACTGGAGGAATCCCGGCGGCCATGCTCCCCAGACCTTCTGTCGGCACAGGACAGGAACCATCCCCGAAGCCAACTCATCAGACATGAAAGGGACTGGTCAGCGGGGGGGAGAGAGATGCTGATGAAGAGTGAGCTAATTACATCAGGTGGACACTTGAGATTGTGTTGGCAACTCTTGTCTGGCCGGGGGATGGGAGGATAGAGAGAGAGGGAAGCTTGCAAAATTGTCACGAAAGGAGAGACTGAAAGGGCTGACTCAATAGGGGAAGAGCAGGTGGGAGTACGGAGTAAGATGTATGTAAACTTATATGTGACAGACTGATTGGATTTGTAAACGTTCACTTGAAGCTTAATAAAAGTTAATAATAAAAAAAAAAAGAGCAGATTAGACACAGAAGTGAGCACATACTGGGGAAGACAGATGTCATGGGAAAGTAGCCAAAAAACCAGGGATTGCTCAGAAAGAAAATAATATTGCCATGATCCTTATTTGGACCTTTAGCCTTCAGAACTGGGAGAAAATAAATTTCTGTTCCTAACACCACTCACTTGGGGCATTTGTGTTACAGCAGCACTAGGTAACTAAGACAAGCACCAAAACCAAACCAATGAGACAAACAAAATTACAGTTTTCACCATTTCTGTAAGTTCTAAATAAATCCTATGGTCACATTAAAGTTTGTATTGTCCTTCATATTCGTGAAATGGAAGTCCGTGTTTTTCTTCTAGAGCCCTAGATTTCTTTGGAGTGCTGACAAACTTACGACCTAGTCACTTCCCCAAAATTTTTTAAAAATAGAAATAAAGAAACAAGCTTATGCATTATAGGCATTAACGCATTTAATAATTGCCTCTTGCATATTTCTCCAGGTGAAGGATGAGGAATGTGGCTGCCAGTTTTTATTCATTCTGTGATTCACTGGAATTTTCGGTAGTAAGGAAGGTATAGATGGAAGATGTAGTCATGTCTTAGTAATCTTTCCTTGAGGGAAAATCCATGTCCCTATGTACACTCAAGAACTTCAGCTTCACCATTCTCTGAGAAAGGATTTTTCCACCAATACTCACAAATACATTCTCTGATAAATCCAATATTTTAAGAAATAAATCTAGTTTCATGTACTATTCATGGGACTCATAGCAACCCTATAGAACAGAGTAGAACTGCCTCCATAGAGTTTGCAAGAAGAACCTTGTGGATTCAAACTGCTGACATTTTGGTTAGCAGCCATAGCAGTTAACCACAACACCACCAGATCTTCCTCATGGCATCATACAAACAACCATACCTACTACTTATTCCATCACATTCAAACTTTTGGAGTGCAGTGGTATGAACTCTCAGATGGAAAGCAAGAAATTTAAGTCATTGTCACAGCTTAACAGCTAACTAACTATATGATTTGGGGCATACTAATTATCCAGGCTACATCTCAGTTTCACTCCACATAAAATGATGAAGACATGCAGATAATACATTTTAGTGATCCAAGTGAGATACATGACAAGAAAGGACGGTAGGGATTTTGGTAAACCATTGGGCACAAGTCCAACTTAAAGGTTTTCAAAAATAATTTTCTTATTTTTTTAAATAACAGTCTAAACAAAACACATTTGATTTGAATTCAACTTGGGAGGTCTTAGTTTGCAACTTGTGCTTTTTAAGCTTTTTACGTCCTTGCTAATTTAAACTTCTTTGATTCCCTGAAAGTCTTCTATGTTAATATTCAACCTGATTTAGTACTATGAAACCAAAAGCATGTATGTCTTACAGTGGAAAAATAAGAGAGATCACAAAGTTTGTGTCATTTTCTTTTGGCTATAGATTCTGTATAAAATTTATGATATTTACAAACTTTATAGTAAATAACATCAAGAACAGGAATCACCAATACAGAATTTTCCCATTAGCAACACACATAGAACCATTAAAAACTTGCCAACATTGGTTGGTGAACCCGATTACCTATTGGATTTTTTCTGCATTGACATTTTACTCTTGGTCTAATTTCTGGCTCTCTATATGGGGACCATTAAATGCATAAAAGTCTCAGATGGCTTTATTTTAGCTTCTTGTCAAATATTTACATGTCATGGATAAGGTCTTGCAAAAAAGTTGTGATTAGTTGCCAAGGAATATCAAGAATCAAATGCAATTGTTAGTATTTAAAGGTTTTTTCTGTTTATTTCTGCAAATACAGAAGGTAAACACTGTCAGTTCAAGTAAACTCCAGAGTATATATTATTTTCAAAGATGATGGCCCTCCAAAGTTTTGCATTGTTCCAAACATGTGGCATAGTGCTAAATTTTCAGCCAGTTTTTGGGGGTTGATAGTGTCCTGTGTGAAGAATCAAGGAACAGCTTTACCCTCTGGCCACTTTGAAACTCATTAGAAACTTCCATTAAGGACCTTAAAATCTAATGGAGACTTAAAAGTGAAGAAAATAAGCCTAAACAACAAATGCAGTCACAGTTGTGAAGGGAACAAATTCTCAGTTTCATATTTGCAATAAACAGGAAAAACAAATAACGAGTTTGAGGGAGGATAATAAAAGCATGTTATGGGGAGCACAAGCTACTGTTCTGCAATGTGCTGTTTTAAATGATGTTCAGAATATTTTGATTGGAAGCAGCCATTTGTCTCAGTCAGTTAAGAACGATTTACTAGCGTTTCCCTCCCTGCCAAATATCTTCCATCCCCGTGTCCCCCGATCCCCACCGATGTGATTAGGAAGCTAATTCCATCTAATGATGATTCCCAGTTGTGTGACGAATATCACTTACTGTGTGGATTTGTTAATAATCCTCTCCTCCCCACCCTCGAGATAAACAAAAAAAAAAAAAAAACATTGCCATGGAGCCCTTTCTGACTCATAGCGACCCTATAGGACAGAGTAGAACTGCCCCATAAGGTTTCCAAGGAGCTGCTGGTGGATTTAAACTGCTGACCTTTTGGTTAGCAGCCGAACCCTCAAGAAAATCTTTGTTTAACCTTGCAATGTGTTTTCTTTATAAGATCCGGCCATATTAGTATTTGCTCTATGGTATTACCTTACCCCTAGCCCCACTTCTACTCTTCCTTCTTCTACTTCCTTTTTCATCCTCCTTTTCTTTACTATCATGTAGACACAATTTGAATCCCTCAGTGGTACTAATGGTTAAGCGCTTGGTTACTAACCAAAAGGCTGGCAGTTGGGGACCACCCAGAGGAGCCTTGAAAGAAAGACTTTGTGACCTACTTTCAAATATCACAACGGTTGAAAGCCTTGTGGAGCACGGTTTTACTCTGATATACACGGTCGCCATGAGTTGGAATCAACTTCACAGCAACTGGTTTGGTTTGATTTAGATACCTTCCTTGTCTGGGAAGTTGAGCATGTTTAAAGGCTACAAAAAAAAAAAAAAAGTTGATAAGTACAGCCCTTTCTGTCAGCAAAGTACAATCTGATTTGATCCTAGAACAGAAAAAGCATAAAGGTTCAAACAAATTAGTAAGAAATAAGAATAACAGAAATGGAATACCTATTGGCTTTGATGAATATTTAAGAGGCTTTGTAGAATATAGTAGATACAGCAAAAAAGGGAGAGAAAGAAGACATTTCAACTTGAGTTCAAAATATCAGCAAAGGAAAATATAGGCTATTATTTAGGAATGAATAAGGGTCTAGTTCAACAAGGGTTTAGGGCCTACTTGTCAAAATTTGGAATATTTACTACTGCTAATTCTCAGTGGTTTAACAAATGATACTAAAGTATCTTGGAAACTTGAAAATTTAGTGAAATGAATACAAAATTAAAAAAATGAAACTTGAAACTAAGTATATTTTCCACAAAAATTCCATTAGCTTTAGTAATGTTTATATTTTTAAGGGTTATCATGTTCTGCAAAGATTGTGCTATTTCAGTCCTTTCAATCAACATTTAGTGAAGGGTGTTCACTTTATTTTAACTGGGTTATTTTCATGTCATCTCTGTATTATTGTTACATTTCTTAAACTTTTTTGTTATTGGGCTATTTTACATTATCAATTAAGCAAAGTGGATCAATGGTTCAAAAATGATCGAGACATAAAAGTATATCCTGAATGTGCCTTAGTCTCTCAGTTACACTGAAACCTGTCTACCATCAGTGACAATACTTGTATTTGAAATGCTGTGGTATAGTTTCCAGTATCATAGCAAAAATACAAACCACCACTGGCTATTTACTTCTGAGAATTAGCCAATGAATACCTTATGGATCACAACAGAATATTGTTGATTCTAGTGCTAGAAGATGAGTCTCCTAGGTTGGAAGGCACTACCTAATAGCCTCGACAATGAACTCAAATATACCAATGATCATGAAGATGGTGCAGGACTGGGCAACATTTTGTTCTGTTATTCATAAGGTCACCATGAATTGGAATTGACTCAATGGCAACTAACAATTACAACAAATATAACACAACACTAGTGTCAGCAAATAATAGAAATCTGTTAAGTAATAGAACAGCTAATTCTGCCATTATGATGAATTTCCCAAGAACCAACTAAAGATAGGAAGTATGGTGATGTCTATTGGAAAATTATGTTTCATTGGACTAGGATAGTAATCCACCAGCCTCAAATACTGATCACCTTGTCTGTTATGAAATGAACAGGAAACCTTCCAAGTTTCCCTCCCCCCACCCCCACCCCAGCACAGTGACCTCTTATAAACTAGCAACAAAGTTAAAGACAAAAGTTATGCTAGGTCCACTGGCTGCTCTAACAGGAATCACAATAGAGAGTGCCCGACAGAGCTGGAGAATAATGTAGAAAAAAATTCTAACTCAAAAAGAAAGACCAGACTTGCTGGCCTGACTGAGACTGGAGAAACCCTGAGAGTATGGCCCCCGGACACCCCTTCAGCTCAGTAATAAGGTCACTCCTGAGATTCACCCTTCAGCCAAAGATTGAACAGGCCCATGGAACAAAACAAGACTAAAGAGGCGGACCAGCCCTGGAACTGGGACTAGAAGACAGGAGGGAACAAGAAAGCTGGTAATAGGGAACCCAGGGTTGAGAAGGGATAGTGTTGACATGTCGTGGGGTTGTTAACCAATGTCATAGAACAATGTATGTACTATCTGTTTGATGAGAAACTAGTTTGTTCTGTAAACCTTCATCTAAAGATCAATTAAAAAAAAAATTCAAGTTATACTAGGAGAGCAGACTGAGAAAATTAGCAAATTTTTTGTCAATTGACCTTTTTTATGTCAATTATATTTTAAATGTGATTTTTTTAATTATTGTGTTGTTTTCCATCACCAAATCTTGACGATGTGAATGTTTTTTTAATTTAGTATTTATTGTTGCATTGAAATTAGCCTTTTGTGACAACTCTATGTTTGATCCAGATGTCCAAAACCGTTTGACAGAGCCACGATGTAATTCCTGCGTATTTCTACTACTGTCTTACTATCTTCCCCCTTCTCACTTGAATCAACCTCATTGGTGTTTCCTGAGCTTTCAAGGACTAAGCCTTTTTCTAGTTGTTCCCACTGTCTAGAGTACTCTTACTACAGACATCCACTGACCTAAATCTCTCACCTCTATCAAGTCTTTGCACGTACCTCACCTTCTCAATGAAAATTTCTTTGAACACCCCATCCCTGCCTGCTTCATGAAATGCTGTTACTCTTACTCTGTTGTACTATTTTACAGCATCTTGGGTTTTTTTTTTATCATTCTGTAATATATGACCTACTTAGTTGTTAATCATTTATTATCTGACTTCCTTTTCTGTTACATAAGTTCGTCAAGGTTCAGGAATTTTGTCTGATATATTCTATGGACCTCATGCATTAAGTGGATGTACTATAATATGTTCATACATTTGCAAGTTGATGGACATTTAGATTGTTTTCAATTTGGGCCATTATTAATGAAGCTGCTATGAGCACATATGTATGAATCTTTGTATGTACGTGTGTTTTCAACTTTCTTAAATAAGTAAATATCTACAAGTAGTATTTCTGGGTTATATTTTAAGAGTATATTTAACTATATGAGAAGCAGCCAAATTGTTTTCCACAGGGGATGTACCATCTTGCATTCCCACCAACAAAGTAAGAAGGTTCTGGTTGCTTCGTATCTTTGTTGACACTTGGGATTATCAATTTTTTTAGTATTTTACCATTCTAGTGATTATGTAATGATATATTCCTGTGGTCTTAATTTGCAAATTTTAAATTACTAATTATGTTGAGGAAACCCTGGTGGCGTAGTGGTTAAGCGCTACGGCTGCTAACCAAAAGGTTGGCAATTCAAATCCGCCAGGAGCTCCTTGGAAACTATGGGGCAGTTCTACTCTGTCTATAGGGTCGCTATGAGTTAGAATTGGCTCGATGGCAACGGGTTTGTTTGTGTTTTTTTTTTTTTTTTTTTTTGATTATTTTAGTTTTTGGCTCATTTTTTTTAAATGGCTACCTGACTTTTTATTATTTACTTTTCGTGTTCTTTATGTATTATGGATGCAGATCATTTATGAATATCTGATAAGTAAATATTTTCTCCCTGCCTGTGGTTTGATTTATCTTTATTTTCTTAACAGTGTCTTTAGAAGAGCAAGAATGTAATTTAATGAAAGTCAATTTATCTTTTTTTTTTCTTTTGTGGTTCCTGGATTTTGTTTTCTATCTAAGATATCTTTGCTTAATCAAAGATTGCTTTCATAAATTTTCTGCCATAAAACTCAATCATAAATTTTTCTCCTGTGTTTTCTTAAGCTTTTTTAAAATTTCAGCTCTTATGTTAATGTCGACACATTTCAAATTTTTATTATATGAAAAATTATTGAAACATCAAGATTTGTTTTATTAACTACAAATACCTAATTGTTCTTCCAGTATCATTTGTTGAAAAGACTAATTTCTCCTGTTAGCTTTTATATTGAAAATTAATTGAACATCTTTGTTAGACTCTATTCTATTCTATTGATCTATACGTCCATCCTCATGTCAGTACCACACTGTATTGATTATTGTAGCTTTCTAGTAAGTGTTGAAATCTGGTGTTCTAAGGTCTTTTTTTTTTTCAGAATTGCTTTGCCTAAAGATTACGGACTAGGAAACCCTATGGGGCAGTTCTACTCATATGGGGTCATTATGAATAAGAATGGACTCAATGGCATGTAACAACAAAAACAAAATTACTAGATCCTTTGCATTTTACAGTTACGTTGTCAAATTCTACTCAGTAGTGTCTGATGTGAAATGACTGAGATTTTGTTAAATCTGTAGGCAAATTGGAGCCCTGGTGGTACGGTGGCTAAGAGCGCAACTGCTAAACAAAAGGTCAACAGTTCAAATCAACCAGTTGCTCACTGGAAATCCTATGAGCAGTTCTACTCTGTACTATACAGTCGCTGTGAGTCAGAATTGACTCAATGGCAGAGGGTTTGGTTTTTGGGTATAGACAAATTAAGTGATAATTGATATATTTACAAAGTTAATTCATTTCTTCTGATCTATGAACTTGATACCTTTCTCAATTAATTTTGATGTCCTTTATTTTCTCTCAGCAACATTAAATAGTTTTCAGAGTATAGGTCTATCTTAGTTATTTCCTCACAGTAAAGTAGGCTGAAAGTCCAAATTCAGGGTGCCAGCTCCAGGGGAAACCTTTCTTTCTCTGTCGGCTCTGGAGAAAAGTCCTTCTCATCAATCTTCCTCAGGACTAGGAGCTTCTCTGCACAGGAACCCCAGGTCCAAAGGATGTGCTCTGCTCCTGGCACTGCTTTGTTGGTGGTATGAGGTTCTCCTGCCTCTCTGCTCACTTCTCTCTTTTACATCCCAAAAGAAACTGGCTCAATACAATGTAGTCCCATAGATTGAGTCTCGCCTCATGAACACAACTGCTACACATCCCTCATTAACATCATAAAGGCAGGATTTACAACACATAGGAAAATCACATCAGGTGACAAAATGGTGGACAATCACACAATACTAGGAATCATGTCGTTGTTGTTGTTAGGTGTTGTCGAGTTGGTTCCGACTCAGTGACCTTATGCACAACAGAACAAAACACTGCCTGGTCCTGCGACATCCTTACAATCATTGTTATGCTTGAGCTCATTGTTGAAGCCACTGTGTCAATCCACCTCCTTGAGGGTCTTCCTCTTCCGCTGACCCTGTATTTTGCCAAGCACGATGTCCTTCTCCAGGGACTGATCCCTCCTGACAACATGTCCAAAGTATTTAAGAGGCAGTCACTCCATCCTTGCTTCTAAGGAGCATTCTGGTTATACTTCTTTTAAGACAGATTTGTTCGTTCTTTAGGCATTCCACGGTATATTCAATATTCTTCACCAACACAATTCAAAGGCGTCAATTCTTCTTCGGTCTTCCTTATTCATTGTTCAGCTTTCACATGCATATGATGCAACTGAAAATACCATGGCTTGGGTCAGGCACACCTTAGTCTTCACTTTAAAGTGGTCCTTTGCAGCAGATTTACCCAATGCAATACGTCTTTTGATTTCTTGACTGCTGCTTCCGTGGCTGTTGATTATGGATCCAAGCAAAATGAAATCCTTGACAACTACAGTCTTTTCTCTGTTTATCATGGTGTTGCTTTTGGTCCATCTGTGAGGATTTTTGTTTTGTTTGTGTTGAGGTGCAATCCATACTGAAGGCTTCATCAGTAAGTGCTTCAAGTCCTCTTCACTTTCAGCAAGCAAGGTTGTGTCATCTGCATAAGGCAGTTTGTTAATGAGTCTTCCTCCAATCCCGATCCCCCATTCTTCTTCATATAGTCTGGCTTCTTGGATTATTTGCTCAGCATACAGATTGAATAGGTATGATGAAAGAATACAACCCTGAAGCATAAGCTTTCCTGACTTTAAACCTCTCAGCATTCCCTTGTTCTGTCCGAAAAACTGCCTCTCGATCTATGTAAAGGTTCCTCATGAGCACAATTAAGTCTTCTGGAATTCCCATTCTTCACAATGTTATCCATAATTTGTTATGATCCACACAGTCAGATGCCTTTGCATAGTCAATAAAACACAGGTAAACATCCTTCTGGTATTCTCTGCTTTCAGCCAGGATCCATCTGACATCAGCAATGATATCCCTGGTACCACACCTTTTTCTGAAACTGGCCTAAATTCCTGGCAGTTCCCTGTCAACATACTGCTGCAGCCTTTTTTGAATGATCTTCAGCAAATTTTGCTTGTGTGTGATATTAATGATATTGTTCTATAATTTCCTCATTAGGTTGGATCACCTTTCTTGGTAATAGGCATAAATAAGGGTCTCTTCCAGTCAGTTGGCCTGGAAGCTGTCTTCCACATTTCTTGGCATAGATGAATGAGTACCTCCAGTGCTGCATCCGTTTGTTGAAACATCTCAATTGATATTTCATCAATTCCTGGAGCCTTGTTTTTTGCCAATGCCTTCAGAGCAGCTTGGACTTCTTCCTTCAGTGCCATCAGTTCCTGATCATATGCTGCCTCTTGAAATGGCTGAACATCAGCTAACTCTTTTTGGTATGAAACCTAGGAATCATGGCCCAGCCATGATTGGGGGACACAATTCAATCCACGACAAGGTCTTGCATATATTTTGTTACCTTTTTTCCAATGTATTGAGTTTTTTCATGCTACTAAAAATAGTACTTGTTATCTCTATTTCATATTGTTTTATATATATGTGCATGTGAGTATGTTTTTTTTTTTACAAACTCCCAAATATTGCTTTTTAATTTTAAGAGGTATTTTGTACATTCCTTAGACATTTCTACATAGATAATTGTCTTAATTATGGTGTTGCTATAACCGAAATACCTCAGGTGAATGGCTTTAAAGATCAAAAATTTATTTTCTCATTATTAGGAGGCTAGAAGTCTGAATTCATGGTGCCGGCTCTAGGGTAAAGCTTGTTCTCTCTGTTGGCTCTATGAGAAGGTACTTGTCTTTCTTTAGCTTCTGTTCTTGGATCCTTGGTGATCTTCTTGTGGCCTGGCATCTATCTTCCCCCACCTCTGCTTGCTTGCTTGCTTAATCTTCTCTTTTATATCTCAAAAGAGATTGATTTAAGACACACCCTACACTAACAGAAGAAGCCCTGATGACACAACATTTAAACATTTGGCTGCTAACTGAAAGGATGGTGGTTTGAACCCTCCAGCTGCTCCATGGGAGAAGGATGTGGCATTTTGCTTCCTTAAAGATTTACACCCTTGGAAACCGTATGGGAAGTTCAACTCTGCCCTAAAGGGTGGCTATAAGTCAAAAATTCACTCAAGGACAATGTGTTTGGTTTTTGGTCTGATCTACACTAATACTATTTCATTAACATAACAAAGAAAACCCATTCCCAAGTGGAACTTAACCACAGGTATAGTGGGTAGGATTTACAACATACACTTTTGGGAGACACAATTCAATTCGTAACAACAAGCATGTCATCTATATAGACAATGTTATCATCAGATTAGTTCTCCCTTTCCAATCTGTATATCTTCCATATCTTTTACTTGTCTTATTTCATTGACTAGAAACTTCAGTACAATGTTGAAAAAAATTAATGAGACTGAACATTCTTTTATGTTCCAGATTTGGAGATGATGTATTCATTTTTTAACATTAGTTATATATTCCTTATAAATGCCTCTTGTCAGGTGAAGGAAATTATATTTCCTTTTTTTATGTAGTGAGTTGTTATTATGAATGGGTGCTAAATTTAATCAAATGTCTTTTCTGTTTTTAGTGTTACAATCATTTAGTTTTTCTTTTTCTTCTAAATCAGTAAATACTGTGAATTGGTTTTTTGATTGCTAAATCAATTTTCTATTCCAGAGATAAACCAACAAGTATTAGATTTTGCATTGCTGGTTACTGGGCTTCATTCATATTTTTAAATGGTGTTCATATTTGTTTTGTCGATGAGTTAAGTACTTAGATACTCTTGAGGCTGGATTTTAAGTTTTTAGGGCAAACCCAGATAAGCCTGTAGTCCATGGCTAATTTTGCCCTACTACTAAAGTAATATTCTGAGAACTCATTTATTACAAGGTTGGGTAGTTTTTTGTTTTTATACTGGCTTGTGGGATCATGAGCTATTCCTCAACCAGTGGTTCTTTCCCAGACTTTGTATAGTTTTCTCTCACATGTGTATTAATCAGTACTCAAGCAAGGACACAAAGGGACTCCTCTATAAACATGATGATTTCATAAGTTATGTAGCCTGATGAAGATAAGGCAACATAAGGAATCATGAAAATCCCTTTGACGCTAACTTGAAATATATATTTGAACTTGTTATAATTTCCTGATTATTATCCAAAAACCAAGTATATGAATTAAGAATCAACTTTTATTTTAAGTTATCAGTAATGAATCATAACAAATTATGGGTAACATTGTGAAAAATAAGAATTCCGGAACACTTAATTGTGCTTATGAGGAAACTGTACCTAAATCAAGAGGCAGTCATTAGAACAGAACAGAGGATACGGCATGGTTAAAATCAGGAAGGGTGTGCATCAGGGTTGTATCCATTCATCAGTCTGTATGCTGAGCAAATAATCAAATAATTTGAGAAGCTGGACTATATGAAGAAGAATGGGGCATCAGGATCAGAGGAGGATTCATTAAGAATCTGTGTTATGCAGATGACACAACCTTGCTTGCTGAAAGTGAAGAAGACTTGAAGCACTTAGTGATGAAGATAAAGACCACTGTTTTCAATATGGGTTACACTGCAACATAAAGAAAACAAAAATCCTCACAACTGGACCAATGAGCAACATCATAATAAATGGAGAAAAGACTGAAGTTGTCAAAGATTTCATTTTACTTGTATTCACAATCAACATCCATGGAAGGAGCAGTTGAGAAATCAAAACACACACTGCAAAGGACCTCTTTAAAGTGTTGAAAAGCAAAGATGTCACCTTGAGGACTAAGGTGCACCTGACCCAAGCCATGGTGTTTTCAATTGCCTCATATGCATGTGAAAGCTGGACAGTGAATAAGGAAGACTGAAGAAGAATTGAATCCTTTGAATTATGGTGTTGGAAAAGAACACTGAATATACCATGGGCTGTCAAAAGAATGAACAAATTTGTCTTGGAAGAAATACAGCCAGAATACCCCTTAGAAGCAAAGATGGTGAGACTTCGTTTCACATACTTTGGACATGTTATCAGGAGAGACCAGTCCCTGGAGGAGGACATCATAAAGTAGAGGATAAAAAAGAGGAAGACCCTCAACAAGATGGATTGACACAGTGGCTGCAACTATGGGCTCAAGCATAACAACGATTGCGAGGATGGTGCAGGACCGGGCAGTGTTTCGTTTTGTTGTACATATGGTAGCTATGAGTTGGAACACACTCGATGGCACCTAACAACAACCATAGCATATTGTCCTTCCATCAGAAACCTAAACAAATATTTACTTCAAACCTAATAATTATTTAGCTTTAATTTCTAAATTAACTATTTTGCTGGAAATATCTTGATGTGACTATGCTAAAATCTTGTTTTCAATATTTAAATAAATAGTTTTTCTCACTCTATTTAAGAAAAAGAAAATTTTCTCTTTCTCAGTAGAAGATATGAAATATTTCAGTGAGCTATGTGATTTTTTTTAACATATGCTGGATAATTCTGATAATGCTAGCTGACATTTATTGAGTTTTTACTGTGTGCCAAGAATCTTGCACACATTCTTGTATTTAATCTTTAAAATCATGCTACTTGGAAAGTATTATTATGTTCTTCTACAGATGATAAAAATGAGCTTAAGAGAGCTTGAGTAAGTTGCCCTAGGTTAAAAAGTTAGTAACTCTGCAGAATTAGAACCCATGTTCATCTGCCTCCAGAGCAATCTCTTAATAAATGCTTCACTTTCTGCAACTCTGGGTAAAATAATGTGTTAACAAAGCAAGATAAACCAATGTAACCAAGCAACTTTAAGAAATGATTGAGAGTTTGTAAACTTAGCATTAAAAAAAAAAACGGTGCATTGAAATGCAGTGAGGGGATATTAAAATTTAAGTATCAAGAAGATTTGTGCCTTTCTAACTCCCTGCATGTTTTACCACAGACAGTGCCAAGCCTATATTGCTGTATGTAATGAATGATAATGACAGATGTGACTTGAAAGAATCCTAGAGTTGATGCAAGGTACCTGGTTTTATTTCTTACATCTGTCAATTTCTATGTGTCAATTGAAAAATGCACAAGTTTCCTAAAACATTTAGTTTATTACCTATCAACTAGGGGAATGGCACCCCGGAAGTCTGACTACAAACCAGACCTGAAAACCCTTTAAAAATCCTATGACACAATATTGTCTTTGAAGACGTGTCATTTTGGCTTATGCATATTCCTTTTAATACTCATGACACATGCAATGATATTTTTCTCATTATTTCCATAACATATACTTCATTTTTTTATGTATATATGTGTGTGTGTGTGAATACATATACCTACGGATACATACTTTTATATGTTATGGATATTATTATGTAATATTATATTATATATACTTATAGTACAATATACTTATATAGTAGAACTGCCCTAAAGGGTTTCAAGGGAGCTGGTGGATTCAAACTTCTGATCTTTTGATTAGCAACCTAACTCTTAAATACTATACTACCAGTCTCCATATACTTATATAAAATATATATATTTTCTTAATATATTTTCAACTGGTTTTTAAGAATAGAACACAGTGGCCAATCTCTTCTCTAAGACAGCTCTATATTGAAACTTCCCCATTCATATACATTCTTGCATATCATAATATTCATCATAGTACAGGTTTAATAAATGGGAGCGTGGACCCTACTTTAATGTGATGCAGTTGTAATTCATCCATTTCGTACTGACAGGTTTTCTCATATTCCAGTCTTCAGAGCTCAGACTAGAAAACATTGTTTAACTGAAAGAAAATAATTCAAAGTTTTTCAAACCTTTCTTGGCTGCCAAAAGTAGAGTGACAGTCTCTTGCATTGCACAAAAAAAAATTACCTTAAATTCTGAGATCAACCCTCATGAGTTTAATTTTATCAAAGAATAGATGTCATGTCAAATACAGTCCCAGCCAACATAATCAGTAGCTTTCAAAGTGTGTTTGACATTGAGAAGGACTGAAAAACAACACAGGAGTTAGAGAAACAGACATCGATGGCCTGTCATTTTTTTTTTTTTGGTAGACATGACGCTATTATCAAGGCACATCAGGATAAAATAAAATGACCTAGTTGACCACAGGCTTACAAATGTCTTGGGAAGGAAGGAAAAACGGTGAATCAAAAGGTAGCTTTGTTGCGTGTCCCACCAGGCCTTTTTATTGACAGGAGTGACAATGGTCCCAAGATGCACCATTATCTATGACCAGCAAGCAGACATCAAATGCTCCTGAGTTGTATCTGTCAGAATAGAAAATTCTGCTCAAAACAGACAGGGCTTGTTACATTTTGTTCAGCTAAGGTTTGTCAAAAGCCAGGGTCACTTGTATGTGCCCTGCCCTGAAGGGAAATTGCAAAGGGGCAGAAGTACATGATTCCTCAATGTTTCTTCTGCAAGGAGACTTTGAGTCTGGTTGACCAAAATGTTTGGAAAGTCAAGTCATGACTCAAAGGAAGTGAAAAACAAAGTTAATAGTCTGTCATTTAACTACTGAGGAATGAAGTTCACATGCTAGAGAGGCAAAGTTAAAAAGATTCCTGCATTTAGAGGATTTTTGCGTGAAGTGTGATTTGTTATTTCAAGCTCAAAAAGGAAAATACTACTGTTATTGAAATTGGAGGGAACATGTTAATGTGTTCTGGCCAAGCGTTTTATGCCATGGCATTATGGAGCTTATTACAGACTGAAATATTTACACTGCTAAGAGATTCCTCTAATTTGCTTCTTTCTGGCTAAAGAGAGGTTTTATATACAAATGTCCTGCCCGTGACACTTAAGTAAACTCAGTAACGGGGAAACATCTGTTAACCACTCACAAGAAAATGAAAGTTGAGAACATTTCTTTAATTGAGTCACAAAAGAAAAAACCCACAAACTATTTTCCTCTTTTAATAGGTACGAGGGTGAAAATGTGGCAATCACAAGACAGTACTCATGAACAAAGAGATTATTTTTTTCTCTTCTCCCCTCCCTTCTCTTACTTTTTCCTCCTTTTCTCCCACCTCATCCTTTACTGTTTTATTTATCAAAACACAGTTTAGCATTTCTCCTGAGTTCAGAAACAAATATTAATCAAACTTGTTTTAAGTGGTCTGATAAAAAATAAGCATTATTACCACATTTTATAAGTTCTAAGAGCCCTGGTACCACTACATTAAGCACTTGGCTGCTAACCAAAACATTGGTAGTTCGAACCCACTCAGTGTTTCCTGGGGAGAAAGACTTGGCCCTTGTCAAGGTTATACCCAAGAAAATCCCATGGGGACCGTTCTTCTCTGTCAAATGGGGTCCTTTTAACTGAAAACCCCGGTGACATAGTGGTCAAGAGCTACAGCTGCTAACCAAAAGGTCAGCAGTTCAAATCCACCAGACACTCCTTGCAAACCATATGGGGCAGTTCTACTTATCCTATAAGGTCACTATCGATGCAAAGGGTTTGATTTTGGTTTTTTAATACTTCTGTATGCAAATCCTTAATGTGTCCAGCTGCTAACAGAAAGGTTAGAGGTTCAAGTCCACCCAGAAGTGTCTCAGAAGAAAAGCCTATTGATCTACTTCCAAAAAATTAGCCTGAGCATGTTTTATTTGGACACATATTGGTTTCCATGATTCAGAATCAAGTGGAAGACAGCTTTGTAAAGAAAAAAAAAGTTTGTAAACTGGGGTTCATGGTTGTTTTGCTTTTTCCACAAGATCTTTCTCAAAAGTCTGATTTATTTGCTATCTTTACAAATTGGGAGATTTCAAGGAACTTTAATTCTCAGATTTTTTTTAAAAAGGTGCAAGGGTATAATTTGGCAATGTTGGCCTCCAATTTCTGCACAGCAATATTCCTCTGTGATGTCGAGGTGATGAACTTGGCTAGATAGAATATGCGATCTCATGAGCATCACAGTTCTCACCAGGCTTACTTCTCTCACTCATATGGCTTTGAGCTGAAAGTTATCGAATTCCGTTAACTAACGGGACTTATCAGCTATTTTCCTTATTCAATATGACTATACAATTCTATTTAGAAACTGACAGTTTAGAACATAATTATCTAATTATTACATGAGTGGAAAGTCTGTCTCCATCATCAGACTGTGAGCTTTGCCAAGAGGTGGACCATATATTTGCCATCATTTACTGTTCAGCACTCAGGTGCCAGTGCCCAGTGTGGAGTAAATGTTTAAGAAATGCTTGTTGTGGCAGAGTCTCAGGTTATAAAATAAACATACAAAAATCACTTGGATTCCTCTACATCAACAAAAAGAACACCGAAGAGGAAATAACCAAATCAATACCATTCACAGTAGCCCCCAAGAAGATAAAATACTTAGGAATAAATCTTACCAAGGATGTAAAAGACCTATACAAAGAAAACTACAAAGCTCTACTACAAGAAATTCAAAAGGACATACTTAAGTGGAAAAACATACCCTGCTCATGGATAGGAAGACTTAACATAGTAAAAATGTCTATTCCACCAAAAGCCATCTATACATTTCATGCACTTCCGATCCAAATTCCAATGTCATATTTTAAGGGGATAGAGAAACAAATCACCAATTTCATATGGAAGGGAAAGAAGACCCGGATAAGCAAAGCATTACTGAAAAAGAAGAAGAAAGTGGGAGGCCTCACTCTACCTGATTTCAGAAGCTATTATACAGCCACAGTAGTCAAAACAGCCTGGTACTGGTACAACAACAGGCACATAGACCAATGGAACAGAATTGAGAATCCAGATATAAATCCATCCACGTATGAGCAGCTGATATTTGACAAAGGCCCAGTGTCAGTTAATTGGGGAAAAGATAGTCTTTTTAACAAATGGTGCTGGCATCACTGGATATCCATTTGCAAAAAATGAAACAGGACCCATACCTCACACCATGCACAAAAACTAACTCCAAGTGGATCAAAGACCTAAACATAAAGACTAAAACGATAAAGATCATGGAAGAAAAAATAGGGACAACCCTAGGAGCCCTAATACAAGGCATAAACAGAATACAAAACATTACCAAAAACGGTGAAGAGAAACCCGATAACTGGGAGCTCCTAAAAATCAAACACCTATGCTCATCTAAAGACTTCACCAAAAGAGTAAAAAGACCACCTACAGATTGGGAAAAAATTTTCAGCTATGACATCTCAGACCAGCGCCTGATCTCTAAAATCTATATGATTCTGTTAAAACTCAACCACAAAAAGACAAACAACCCAATCAAGAAGTGGGCAAAGAATATGAACAAGCACTTCACTAAAGAAGATAATCAGGCAGCCAACAGATACATGAGAAAATGCTCTTGATCATTAGCCATTAGAGAAATGCAAATTAAAACTACGATGAGATTCCATCTCACACCAACAAGGCTGGCATTAATCCAAAAGACACAAAATAATAAATGTTGGAGAGGCTGCGGAGAGATTGGAACTCTTATACACTGCTGGTGGGAATGTAAAATGGTACAAGCACTTTGGAAATCTATCTGGCGTTATCTTAAACAGTTAGAAATAGAACTACCATACAACCCAGAAATCCCACTCCTCGGAATATACCCTAGAGATACAAGAGCCTTCACACAAACAGATATATGCACACCCATGTTTATTGCAGCTCTGTTTACAATAGCAAAAAGCTGGAAGCAACCAAGGTGTCCGTCAACATATGAATGGGTAAATAAATTGTGGTATATTCACACAATGGAATACTACGCATCGATAAAGAACAGTGACGAATCTGTGAAACATTTCATAACATGGAGGAACCTGGAAGGCATTATGCTGAGCGAAATGAGTCAGAGGCAAAAGGACAAATATTGTATAAGACCACTATTATAAGATCTTGAGAAATAGTAAAAACTGAGAAGAACACATACTTTTGTGGTTACGAAGGGGGGAGGGAGGGAGGGAGGGAGAGGGTTTTTTATTGATTAATCAGTAGATAAGAACTGCTTTGGGTGAAGGGAAAGACAACACTCAATACATGGAAGGTCAGCTCAATTGGACTGGACCAAAAGCAAAGAAGTTTCTGGGATAAAATGAATGCTTCAAAAAAAAAAATTTTTTTTTTTTTTTCAAAGGTCAGCGGAGCAAGGGCGGGGGTCTGGGGACCATGGTTTGAGGGGACTTCTAAGTCAATTGGCAAAATAATTCTATTATGAAAACATTCTGCATCCCACTTTGAAATGTGGTATCTGGGGTCTTAAATGCTAAGAAGCGGCCATCTAAGATGCATCAATTGGTCTCAACCCACCTGGAGCAAAGGAAAATGAAGAACACCAAGGTCACACGACAACTAAGAGCCCAAGAGACAGAAAGGGCCACATGAACCAGAGACCTACATCATCCTGAGACCAGAAGAACTAGTTGGTGCCCGGCCACAACCAATGACTGCCCTGACAGGGAGCACAACAGAGAACTCCTGAGGGAGCAGGAGATCAGTGGGATGCAGACCCCAAACTCTCATAAAAAGACCATACTTAATGGTCTGACTGAGACTGGAGGAATCCCGGCGGCCATGGTCCCCAGACCTTCTGTTGGCACAGGACAGGAACCATCCCCGAAGACAACTCATCAGACATGAAAGGGACTGGTCAATGGGTGGGAGAGAGATGCTGATGAAGAGTGAGCTAATTATATCAGGTGGACACTTGAGATTGTGTTGGCATCTCTTGTCTGGCGGGGGGATGGGAGGATAGAGAGAGTTGGAAGCTGGCAAAATTGTCACGAATGGAGAGACTGGAAGGGTTGACTCAATAGGGGGAGAGCAAGTGGGAGTACAGAGTAAGATGTATGTAAACTTATATGTGACAGACTGATTGGATTTGTAAATGTTAACTTGAAGCTTAATAAAAGTTAATAAAAAAAAAAAAAAGAAATGCTTGTTGCAAAAGGGAAGGAAAAAGGTAAGGAAAAAAGCAGCGAAGGAAGAGATTTCCAAATATAGAAAATTCATCTTCCATTTTCCATCTCCTGTAGTACCAACCACGCTTTAAACACTTTAGCAAACATCCTTTTTCAACTGGTTAACTTGAAAACCCAATTAGCATTCCGGTGATGGCCATATGAGATTCTGTAAGTGGTTGCCTAATTAACTTTAGAAAAGCTTCATGATAATGATTGATGATACATGTTTTTCTTGATAATACCTTATTTCCAATAATGTTGTGCTAGGTTGTCCATCTGCCTCAATTATTTCTGAAGTGTACTGGCAGAAATTCTATCTCCACCACAACTAAGACAAGAAAGTGTTCCTAATGGTGGAATAATAATTCCGTACTACTTAGAATATTTATTAACTACCGATGGCTGTAAAATTTTCTCCACAGTACATTTCACTCCTCTAAATGAAAATGATCTAGAGGGGGGAAAAAAAAGGATGCTAGATTTAGAGTCAGCAGCTCTTGAGTTTAAGTCCTAGCTCTGTTATTTATTAGCTAGAAACCCGGGTGGTGTAGTGGTTAAGAGCTACGACTGCTACTCAAATGGTTGGCAGTTCAAATACACCAGACACTCCTTGGAAACCCTATGGGGCAATTCTATTCTGTCCCATAGGGTTGCTATGAGTTGGAATGGACTCAACAGCAATAGGTTTGTTTGTTTGTTTGTTTGTTTTTGTAGAGTCAACAATCTCTTAGTTCTGATATGCCTTAATCTTCCCACCAGTAAAATGAAGTAATAGATACTTCTCTCAGTTGCATCAGAGTTTTGTAAAAAAGTCTCATGAAAGTGCTACATAGAAATGTATACATTTCTTGTTTTTTAAGAAATCTATAGGTTTTTTTTTTTATCATAAATTTTTGTCATTTTTAGGTGCAGTCGAGTCGGCTTCAACTCATACCCACCTTATGTATATCAGAACTAAACGTTGCCTGGTCCTGTGCCATGCTCACAATTGTTGCTATGTTTGAGCCCATTGTTGCAGCTACTGTGTCAACTTATCTCATTGAAGGTCTTCCTCTTTTTCACTCACCCTCTTCTTTACCAAGAATGACATCTTTCTCTGGTAACTAACTGGTCTGTCCTGATGACATGTCCAAAGTAAATGAGAAAAGTGTCTCCATTCTTGCTTCTAAGGAGCATTCTTTCTCCAAGACAGATTTTTTTCATTCTCTTGTCAGTCCATGGTATAGTCAGTATTCTTTGCTGACACCACAATTTGAATGTGTCATTTCTCCTTCAGCCTTCCTTATTCATTGTTCAGCTTTCACATGCATATGAGGTGATTGAAAAGACTATGGCTTGGGTCAGGCTCTCCTTAGTCTTCTAAGTGACAACTTTATCAAAAATAAGAAAAATAAAACTTGAAAACATGACTCTGTTCTTAAAATAATTAGTAGAGTCTGATCTTTTCTATGTATCACCCAACCTGATAGTAAGAATTGATTTAACTAGTCAATTAATTCAATGACTAATTAGATTAAATTAGCAATTAATTATGCAAGAGTCAGTTGATCAGTTCATGTTAGCAGGGATCTGCAAATTATCTTTAAGGATATCAAAATTGTGTTTTAGGATAAACTAGAGTAATTTATTCATTGATTTAGTTCTGATTCTGATGCTTCTAATATAGAATAAAACAGTGCTGTGTCCTTAAGTGCCAAAATTTCTAGCGGTATGCAGGAATTCTAAATGAACAATAGTAACCTTATTCAATAATCTCTGTATGAATGCTAACTTTACAGTAATACTCCTTTGAATTTTTTTTCATCCCCCGTGAATCAGATTAAATGACTGACCCTATGAGACTTCCTTAGATTGAGTTAACACTACATGCATCGTATTCTATTCATCATTATAGCCCTCAATATATTATACTCTAATTTTCTGTTTATATAGCTACCTCTGGTAGAACTATGAACACCTTGAGTATAGGGGCTGCCTTGGGTCTTCATTTTGGAAACAAAAAACCTAGCACAGCGTGCAGATTTTGCAAGTGTTTCATAAACATTTTTTTAAAGAAAAATATAAGAGTTATTAAACTATTATTAATCAGCATGTAAAATACATTCCTAAACAATAAGAGGATTATACAATTTAAAATTGCTACGTATGCTTCTGTGTATGGTTAGAAGTTTAAAGGGTTTTAGTGAGTGTGATAGCAATAGATATATGGTAGAAAAAATTATGGTTATTATTAACTTGGCTAATCCACCCTACTGTATTCTAATAAGAATTGATTAATAGATTTTTCTAAGTTTTGTCATTATTCATAATTATAAAGCCATGAAGTTATAACAATGATTATAACTACCTTGTGTAAAAATATTTTAAATATTTTATGGCAGATAAAGCCTATGCTTCCATTCAGAAAAATGTTATCATTTAATTCCTTTAAATTTGGTTTATTTAAAAATTCAGAAATAATCTGAGTCTAAGTTCAGACTCAGTCACTTAAAAAATGCGCCTTGAACAAGTTAATTAACAGGTCTCAGTTGCCTTACTTCTTTAGTTCATGTGATAGGATAAACACCTTTGTCCTTCCTCTCTCAAAGAATGATGGGAAGCTCATAATAATTATTGTATGAGAAAGTGCATTGAAAGCAAAAGACCCTAAAAATGAAAGTTATTGTTCTATCAATGTCATACTAATATTTTCTAACATCCTCAAATATATTATTTCATTTTTCATTACAACAGAATATTTCTTAATTATTCAGAAAATACAATCATCTGGCAAATTAGTTGTACCATCCCCTTAAGATATTAGTTTTATCCCCGTGATTGACAAGATATTTTAATAGACAGTGTATAGAATTGGAATGATAATTATTTACAACATGGGCTAATTTATTTTTTATGCCATTTTAAAGGACATTATCTGAAAAGATATGATTTAAGAACCACTTTAATTATGGATAAATAAAATTTTAATATTCTCTGCTCCCTCAATTTTATATAAAAATAAGTATATAACAATTAAAATTTCACCAGTTTTCCCGGATTAGGAAAATACTGGAATGGAAAATTGATTTCCCAAATCTTTGTCAACCCAAACAGGAAAAAACAAGGTTTTAAGAAACTCCAGGAGAGGCTGCAGTTGTATCCATTGGCTACTGAGACCCTCAGAAGCTGCTCTCCATTTTAACATAATGTTTGTATCCACCCATTTTTTTCCATTTGTAATCACTCAATTTGATGGTAATAGCTAACATTTTCATAGGTACTTGAAGAGTTGATCATAGAACTGTCATCAAAATGAAAAATACAATTTAAGACATTTGCCAGAATTTCTGTCATACTTTCATGGGATAATTTACACTGTCACCTTAGTCATTATTCTTGTGTATTTCTCTCTCTTCCCTTCTAGACACTCCCAATAAGCCAAAGGAAGACACCTGCTATTACAAAAATTCACTTGGACCCCAGAAATGTGGATGCAAATGGATAATGCATCTTTTATATGCATCTTAGAAACTTGTAGGAGCATGTGAAGCAAAACTAATAAAAATTTAAGAATGGTGAGATGGGCTAAGGGCAGAAGTAGGGCTGGTTAAGGGTCATTTGCTGATTTATCTGTCTATGTCATCTCTGTGCTTATATTCCTTTGTCTATAATTTTTTATAATATTAGCCTTAGCCTAGTCCAACCAACCTAGAACTGGAAATGATAAGCCTTAGGTCAGCAGCCACCAGCTAGAAGTACTTACTGTTGAGAAAATAAAATAAATTAAGAATAAAGGTCATTATAAACCACTCTAACTGAGTCCTGTACCTTACTTTTGCCAAGATATATGAAGTCATTTATTTCTCATTCCTACTATTTGATTTGAATTTTACCCATTGAGTAAAACCTGAAAAAGCTTGTATAAATTCAATTATTGTAAACAATGCTCTGAAGAAAGAGAACTTATTTATAAGTCCAAATTAAAAGAGTTTCTTGAGTTTTAGAGTTAAATTGTAGAATGTCATTATCTTCCAGTGGAGAAGGTTTTAGTGGAAAGTAGTAATGAAATTTTTCATACTTTAATTCATCTTTGTTTCATTAAAATAAGAGGTAGTCTAAAGCTTGATTTTAAATATTCCATGATTCCTTTAGAAAATTTGGAAAAAAATAAAAATAAAAAGATTACTAGCTCCTAGGACATTGTGTTTCGGGGATTTGTTATACAGTTATAAATGTATCAGTATGAGATGATATGAATAGGACAAATATTATCTGATAAGACGTATCTCAAAATGTGTAATAAAAGTTCTTGCCTTTATAATGGATTGTCCAATTCATTTATTTTGCAAATATTTGTTAATTGCCTAGTATATACTACAGAATATTTTGGAACTTTGTTTCTCAGAAAAATTGATTTAGCCTAGGTTCTCCCCAGGCTGACAAGGACTTGAACACAGATAGTTTATTTTGGAGAGAGATCCCAAGCAGTAGGAGTGGAGGACTGGGAAGCCTGAAACAGGGTAAGAGGTAAAGCCAAAACAGGATTGTGTCATCAGGCAAGTTGCCATTATAGTCAGCTGGGGCTTGATCATGTTGAGGACCCTTTGGGGAACTATGTAGAATGTGATTTAGATTTAGAATGTGATTCATAGGAGAGTATCCAACCTCTATTGGTCAAAAGTTATCCCATCAGATGTTAACTCCCTCAGAATCCTAGATTTTCACAATGATCAGAATATCTAAGTGGGTTCCCACACCACTGTGTCATTGAAGCCCAGGTAGGAAGTGAGATTTAACCAGTGTTGTAGAGAAAGTGCTCTCAGTAAAAGGGGGGCTGATTTAAGATGTGTTGTCTTATCTGTCTAGAGATACAGAGATGTCATGGGAGAGTGGTGTGAAACCCAGAGGCCCTTTGGGGAGGTCTTATTCAAGGAGTAGGCCTAGATAAGGGGACATAGGAAGTGACCACACTTCCTTGGCGATAATCCCAACAGAACTTGGAACTCTCATAGCCAGGCTCCCACATTCTAGAAAAAACTCCCTACCCAGCTCACTTAGGTAAAGAAGCTCAAGATACAAGATGTTTTCTCTCTGTTTATTGACTTCCAGAGACTATAGACTCAGGAAGTCAAAGTGTGAGAACGATTTGGACATTGGCTCTGCCTTCATCCCAAACCCTCAGGCCAATTGACGGGCAGTACCCAAAGGTAACCCAGAGTAGACCAGAGAAGGTCAATCCATGTCTGGCCACCACTGTGATCCCACCTGGATGTATCACACCCCTCCCCAACCATACCAGCCACTAGACCGCACAGCCATTACCTTCATGGATTCTCAGTTAGGTGAGCAGGAAGGAAATATGGACCTAACTAATAAGACTGAAAGTGGCCAGAATGAGGCAGGGTCTATTGGGGAAAGAGGTCCATGGAAGACAGAGAAGACTTGCTGAAGGAGAAGTCATGTGACTTGGAAAGATTTGTGAGGGGAGTTGTGATGATGATAATGGTGTTTTGGCTTAGGGATTCCCTGTGTTTGCTCCAACTCTGGCACTCCTAGAATAAAAAAAAGGGGCTGCCGCGATACTACTGGAAAAGATATGATGGATGTCCAATAGAAATATCTTAGAGTTAAAAAAAAGTTTGTTTATAAAAGCATACTATGAAAAAGGGGGATTGAATTACATTCATATTAATAGATTTATTTACATATGTATTCAAGATGTTGGAAAAAAAAAAAAACCTGTTGCTTTCCATTCAGTTGTGACCCATGGTGACCCCATGCGCTACAGAGTAAAAAAGTTCCATAGGGTTTTCTTAGCTGTAGTCTTTATGGAAGTACTTCACCAGACCTTTATTTTGTGTTGCTGCTAGGTAGGTGAGAACCCCCAAATTTTAGGCTAGTCAAAGAAAAAAAAAAACTAAACCAATTGCTGTTGAGTGGATTCCGACTCATAGTGATTCAGTAGGACATAGAGTAGAACTGCTCCATAGGGTTTCCAAGGAGTGGATGGTGAATTCAAACTGTCAACTTTCTGGTTAGCATCCATAGCCCACCATAGCTCTTAACCAGTGTGCCACCAGGACTCCTTTAGACCAAAAAAAAAAAAACCTGTTGCTGTCAGTCAATTCCGACTCATAGTGACCCTAAAGGACAGAGCAGAACTGCCCCATAGGGTTTCCAAGTAGTGCCTGATGGATTTGAACTGCTGACCCTTAGTTTAGCAGCCATAGTTCTTAACCACTACACTACCAGGGACCTTATTCTAGGTGTTTACCGAAAGCTTATTATGTACCAGGCACTGTTTTAGGCATGAAGAAATAGCAGTGAACAAAGAGACTAAGATCTCTACTTTCATGGAGTTAAGTATAGTGAAAGTTGAAAGAGAGGAAAAAAGAAAAAATTCTATTATAACGGATGGTAATAAAGCACAGTGGGAGAGGGAACCCTGTAGATATCTAGGGGAAGATCATTTCTGCAGAATTAAGAAGTGCAAAGTTTCTGATTGAGAGGTATTTGGAGCATTCAAGGAACAGCAGGGAGGCCAGCTTGAAGCTGAGAGGGCAAGGGGGAGAAAGTAGGATGGCAGTTGTAACAAAGCCTTTGGCTTTTGTGCTGAGTAGTATGAAAAGCCACCAAAGGATTTGCATCAGTAATTTAATGTCATTTGACTTACGTTATCAAATATGGTCCTGTCTGCAAAGTTGAGAACAAAGAGGTTAGAATACAAAGGTACAAGTGGGCGGAAACCAAACAAGAGATTTTGGAGGTATTTAACAGGAAGGCAGTGATAGAGTTGATGGATTCTAGAGTTTTGGGAGGTACATTGTTGTGTGCCACCGAGTCGATTCCTACTCATAGCAACCATATAAGACAGAGTAGAACTTCTCAACAGGGTTTTCTAGGCTATATATCCTTAAGGGAGCACATGGCCAGATATCTTCTTCTGCGTAGCCACTGGTGGGTTCGACCTGCTGACCTTTTCGTTAGCCAGAGAGCTGTTAATCATTGGACTACCAGGGCTAGATGATAGGAATTGCTAATGGATTCAATAAAGCATGTGAGAATATAAAAGAACTCAAGGATGACACCAAGGATTTTTTGTTTTGTTTTTGCTGGAAGAATGGAATTGTCACTTTACTAAGGTGAGACAGGCTGAGAAGAGCAGTTGAAAAGAAAGTTTTGTTTTAGCAATTTTGAATTTAAGACACCCATTAGTCAGTCAAGTGTAAATGACAAATAGGCATTTGAATACGTACGGGTGTGCAGTTACTTTAAGGAGAGAGGACTGTTTTGAAGATAAAATTTGGGCATCTTCAAATAACATTTAAGGCATGAGACTGGGTGAAGTGGATTCAGGTGGAGAAGAGAGGAGGCCCAAAGGTGAAGTCCTAGAATGTGCTAGTGTTTGGAGGAAGCAAACTTGAGAAAGAATCTGAAGTCAGGGTATTAAGAGAATCATCTATATGGATAAAAACAAACAAACAAAAAAAACACTGCCATCGAGTCATATGGATAATGGATAATGCTCATTGGATAATGCTCAAGAATTATAACAGAAGAGCCAATGGAGAGAGCGACAATAAATCAGAGGCTAAAATATTAAGTTGATGAGAAAGAGCAATCAGAGTCCTGTAAATAACTAGGAAAAGAAGGGTTAAGGAGTATTGTATTATTTGCCTGAGATTTTGTTTCATTTTTTTAAGCAAAAGTGAAAAGCAATGATATAAAATGTCAGCAAACATCAAGGAATATGGCTAACTCAACACTAGGCCCATGAGTATGATGGATTTGCGAGATACATATAAAGACAGAGTATCTCTCTACATACCTGGTACTGAAAATGAGGGGTAGTGTCACCACTGGTTATATTCGTTAAATACGAATAGTTATGACAGTGATTTGTAAAAGCCTGATCAGTGCATTTAGAATGGATTCAAATCTATGCTGCTTATACAAAAAAATAAAAACCATTGCCATCGAATCAATTTTGACTCATAGTGACCTTACAGAACAGAGTAGTACTGTCCTATTGGATTTCCAGGAAGTGGCTGGTAGATTCAAACAGCAGCCAACTTTTTAGCAGCTGAGTGCTTAACCACTGCACCAAAGCTCATAGAAATTTCTCAGAAATATCTGCCAATGAATGATTTGTTTTGTTATTGTTGTTGTTTGTTTGTTTTTTGTTTCTCTTATTTAACAAAGTCCAGTAGAACAATTGTTTTGGGTCGGATACTATTTAATATTCTTTGAAATTATTAACCAGTTAATTTTCATAACTATCCAAGAAGACAGAAACTCTTCTTATCTCCACTTTACAAATGACAAACCTGAGGAATAGACAGATTAAGCAAATTGCTCAAGGTCGTATTTTAAGGATAATAAAATATTTCTTAATCTCAGATTTACATAAAGCAATTAGATATGAGTTTTTAACCAGGCTACAGCAAAGTTTACACCAAAAGTGATAACTGTTCAGTCATTGTAATAATTGGTAATAAAAAAAATCAAACTATCTTTAAAATTAATTCATTCCTCAAATGATTTGAATCAATCATTCAGACAAAGTCAGTTATTCTAATTGATCAGAATGTGATCTGAAAGACTTTCATGATTCTTCAGTTTGAAAAGAAACACGTATTGAGTACCAAGTTTTTTCAGACACCTCTCAACATACTGTTCACAAAAGAATGATACCAGACTCTTACCCTAAGGAGCTCACCATGTCCTGGAATGTCATATCAAAGGAAGTACGGACACGGACGGCAAGCGAGGTTGTGAAGGGTCAGAAGGGAAAGAAGTAATCCCTCCTGGGGCCTTTACAAAGAACTCAACACTGAGGGTGACATTTGATCTCAGCCGAAAAGGAGGACTAGAATTGCTAGGGGGTTAGTAGTACAATCCAGGCAAAGGGAATTTGAGGGTCATGAAAATATGTCAAATTCAAAGGTCATGTAAGGACAGATCACGTCTGGCAATAGTCAGATCCACTCTACAAATGAAATACAAGGTGTCTTCAGGGGGGATGCAGAAAGGGGCTCTCCAGGGAAGTGGAATGATAGCATTTACTTTAGTAAAACAAAAACAATAGGACTGAATTGGAGAGATAAGTGTTATATTGTGTCCAGCAATAATCCAGGAGGGAAATAACCAGCCCCACCTGGCACCAAACTCCCCCTTGAACTTTCTTATCCAGCCATGTTGGAATTTTTTAGTCTTCCTTCTTGCCAAATCTCCCTGCACTACAGACTTTTGCACATGATTTTTCTCCTGCATGTAATCCTTTTCCCTTTCTAGTTAACTTCTACTTATCCTTTGGATCTCAATTCAAATCATCAGTTCCCTAAGGAAATTTTACGGAACCTGCACAACTGGGTCAACTTTCCCTTTCGTACGCTCTGACAACACCATGCATTGCGTATTTTAGCTCTAAACTCAAGTGTGAATTTATATTCATTTGCATAGTCATTTGATTAATGTCTATCTGTCCTATTAGACTATAAGCTTTCTGAAGTCAGGTATTCATGCCTTTTTTCACTCATCCTTATGTTTTCTGGCTAGTGCTAGGCACATAGCAGATACACAGGAATATTGAGTGAGTCAATGAAAGTTTGAATTAAAGGAGTGGAAATGGGAAAGAAGTAGGTTGGAATTTTAAAATAATTGAATGAAATTAATGTGAACAACACATAGAGTTGAGATTTTTTCTTTATGCTTTTAGGATTAACCCACATTTAAGAGGTAACTTCGAAAATTACATAATAACATGTTTCGTATTTATAAACATTTAATAGAATGAGAAAAGGAGGAACATGGATTTAGTTATTTGGTTTGAAAAAAATAAGACATAAATACAACTTCCTATAGTAAATGAGCAAATTGTTGAAATGTCATATGTCTTCTCCCTGAAATGTCTTCTCCTGCACCCTCTTCTCCCCCTGTTGTCTTCTTCCTGTCCCCATCTTATTTATATTTCAAGGCATAGCTAAAACCTCATCTCTTTCATGATGCCTATTACAATACTCAATCAATATTGATTAATAGATTGCTATACTCAAACCCCTAGGTCTGGTTAATGTGTGTTTAATTATCTTTTCTCCCTGATTTCACAGGTAAAATATTCACAACGGTAATAGATCTTATACAACTACCAGCAGGAAGTTAACTAGATGATTGATTAAGAACACATGGAGTCGTTTTTCCACTCCCAACAAATATTTTTCCTACTGGCAGAATATCAGGATTTCAAATGTGATAATGACGACCTATCTTGCCTCTACTATTCCTGTGATAGAAATCCATCATTAAAGTAACCAATTGTTTCATTATTTTTTTTATGATTTGGTTTCATTCTACCCAACCTCGATTTTCTTTATTTTCAAAAATCTGGACAAGAAACAGATTCTGAAATCACAAGTCCAATTTTAACAGCTGGTAGCTGTATCATGAAGTCGACAAAGAAAAAAACAGTTTGACTGAATTAACGGAATTGACTAAATCAGCGAATTGTTAGGAACAGTATCTATGTCTCTTCATATCTGTGTCTTATAAGTTTTAATGGACTATAAGAGCTTAATCTCATGTCATATTTCATCTAGTCTCTCTCCTGCTGCTTTTTCATGTGTGAAACCATTTTTCTCTGCCAGGTATCTAAGCAGTAGCATTGAACAATCCTTGCTTCCCCTTTCTCTTTAGTCAAGAAGCATGGATATTTTATTTAAAAAATAAATAAAAAGAGTGCTTTTAAAAGGCAAATAAGACATGACAAATCAATAACAGAGCATTTTTGTTGTTGTTATTAAGTATTTCTTTTATCTTCATGCCCTCGTAAATAGAATTTAGTATAAAGTCTCAAGTTATAGCTCAAAGTTATTTTGCTATTTTCCCTCTTGTTATTTCTGAGAGAAATATTTGTAGTATAATAAAACCCACCCAATTAAAAATGTAAAAACCTGGAAAAATGGACTTTGCCAGAATAAAAGGACTTCAAATCATTCAAAAGTTATGAAAAGAACTACAAGGTATGTAATAGGTTGAAAGTAAACAGATATGTCTAGAAGGGGTCTCTATGAGTGTGTGAGCATGTCCGTGTACATTTTAGGCAGAATTATACAATGGGCCAAAAGAAAATTTATGAATAAAATATTACAGTGAAAATTAAGAAAACCAAGGAATTTCAGTCTGATATAGTGAAGTGAGCAAAGGATTAATGAGGAAATGTTTATATTTTAATAGTTGTGCAGTTATGACCCTACCTACATACCGGTTGACGTAGAGTTGATTTCAATGTATAGTGACACTACCAAACAGAGTGTAACTGCCCCAGAGGGTTCCAACGCTATAATCTTTACAGAAGCAGGCTGCCACATCTTTCTGCCACTGAGTAGCTGGTGGATTCAAACTGCTGACTTTTTGGTTAGCAGCTGAGCTCTTAACCACTGCACCCCCAGGACTCCTTCAATTATGAAGAAGTTATTTATTCTCCTTATTTTTCTTATTTGTAAATTAAGGAAGATGAAATCTCACATTCTACCTCGGGCAACTACTTTGCGTTGAGTAAACAATCATATATAAAAACACTGTAAATAAAAGAAAAAATTTGGCACAATAATGTGCTAAATAATAAAATGACATGAATTGCTAAGTAATGGAATTAATAAACAGCAATAGTAATGATGGAGCATTGGTGGTGCAGTGGTTAAGAGCTCAGCTGCTAACCAAAAAGTCAGCAGTTTAAATCTACCAGCTGCTCCTTAGAAACTCTATGGGACAATTCTGCTCTGTCCTATAGGATTGCTATGAGTCGAATCCACTCAAAGCAATGGATTTGGTTTGGTTTGGGGTTAATAATAATGATAATATAGCCACCATTTATTGAGTTGTAGATTCATCTACTTACTAAGCCCTTTACGTATTTCATTTCATTTAATCCTCGCATAGAGTCCCCTGTAGTACACTTATTGTCAATTTCCATGTTTTAAGATGAGGAAACTGTGGCTTGAATAATTAAATTAGTTCCTCAAGATCATACAATGAAGAGGCAAAGTGAGAGCTGATCCAATACTGAATAACTGTCAAGCCCAAACCCTTTACCATTAGGCTCACTGCCTCTTAGTCTCTTCTTTAATCTTAGGACTTCTATCCTCACAGATCCCGTTGCACTTGGTGCATCTTATCCTCCAGCACTTTCCATATCGTATTATAAATATTTATGCATCTATATTTCTCCTCCTAGGTGGTACAAACGGTTAACACGCTTGGCTGCTAACTAAAAGGCTGGCAGTTTAAGTCCATCTAGGGGCACTTCAGAATTAAAAAAAAAAACTGTTACCCTCGAGTCAATTCTGACTCACAGTGATGCTATAGGACAGAGTAGAACTGCCCCATAGAGTTTCCAAAAAGCACGTGGAGGATTCAAACTGCTGACCTTTTGGTTAGCAGCCGTAGCACTTAACCACTGTACCACCAGGGTTTCCTTAACCACTGCACTGCTAGGGTTTCTACTTTAGAGTAAAAGCCTGTCAATATACTTCCAAAAAATCAGCCATTAAAAACCCTGTGGAGTAGTTTTACTCTGACAGCAACTAATTGGTTATCTTTGTCCTTTACTAGACTGTGAACACCTTAAAATCAGGACTGGAGCCTCACCCATCTTTGTATTCCCAGAACATAGCTTTATGCCAAGCTCCTAGGACAGAATAGCAAATATTGGTCCAGTGACTGAACACATTTACATTTATTGTTTTAATCATAACCACATCACCTGTGAGTAATGATGATTATCACAATGTATTGGGTAACTTAAATATGCATCACAATCCTTATAAATACTTGGTTGTCAGAAGAAAACAACCACATTTCCTCCCACTCTCAAATCATTACTTTAAAAGCTCTCAATATTTTGGGTTGCCTTTTGTATCACTCATTTTCTCAAGAAATTAGTGGAGATATTTGTCTTTTAATTTGTCATTTTAGTACATAATGATAATTTTTTAAAACCACTTCAACAGTGTCAGGAACTGCTTTAAGTTTAATTATTTTAATCATCATAATAATACTATGAAGAAGGCACTACTGTTATCCCTGGTTACAGAAGAGCAATTCAGAAATTCTTCGAAGGTCACATATCTTGAAGCTGAGGTACCAGGGTCTAATGCAATCTTGGCTTCAAAGGTTGTACTCTTACCCATCACATCACATGTATTGTCTCTGTTTCTTGGGGTCTGACATTGTGATGTTTGCCTACTCCTGTCAATCTCAGAGCTTTAGGCTTCTCCCCAATATTTTTTCGGATCCCTTTGTCCATAATAACCTAGCTCTCCCACCTCCCTGCCATTTTGTTAGGATTTTTTCAAGTAGGCTTTATAGTGTACAATTTACAGTTAGTAAAATATACCATGTCTCAGTATTCATTTCAATGAGTTTTGACAAATGTATATGCTCATATAAACACCATGAAAAACAAGATATACAACATTCCCATCACCCTCAAAAGTTCTCTCATTCTACTTTGGAGTCCCCAGATGCATCCTCAGTGCCTGGCAACCACTGGTCTGATTTCTGTCTCCATAGTTTGCCTTTATCATATTGATGAAAATATAGTCTTCTGGCTTCTGTCATAAAAGCGTAATGTATTTGGGATTTACCCATGTTGTTGTATGATCACTAGTTTGTTCTATTGCATGGATGTCCCAAAATGTGTTTACCTACTCATATAGCTGAAGGACATTTAGGTTGGTTCCACTTCGGAGTAATTATCAATAAAGCTTCTATTACCATTTACAAGTATTAAAAAAAAAAATCACCATTGATGCAACCCGACTCGCAGCAACCCTATAGGACAGAATAGAAATGCCCCATAGAGTTTCCAAGAAGCACCTGGTGAATTCGAACTGCCGACCTTTTGGTTAGCAGACATAGCTCTCAACCACTATACCACCAGGGATTCCTTGCAAGTATATATGTATATATTTTCATATTTCTAAAAATAAGATAGTGGAATCATATGGTAAGCATATGTTTAACTGTGTAAGAAACTACAAATGGTTTTCCAAAAATGGTTGTACCATTTGAATTCCTACCAGAAATACGTAAGATTTCTAAAGGTTTTGTATCCTTGCCAACACTTGATATTGTCAGGCCATATTTTTTGTTTTGTTTTGCTTTTTGCTTATGTTCTTAGACTTTTTAGTAGATATTTAGAGATATTTCATTATGATCCTATTGCATTTTCCTAATGACTAACGGGAGCAGTTGTTCAGAGTTTGGCGGCCAGCCAAAAGGTTGACAGTTCAAATCCACCAGCCACTTGTTAGAAACACTATGGGGCAGTTCTACTCTGTCCTATAGGGTTACCATGAGTTGGAACCAACTCAACGGCAATGGGTTTGTTTTGGTTTGAATAACTAACAATTTTAACATCTTTTCTTTTGCTCATTTGTCATCCATATATCTTCTTTGATGAAGTAATCTCTAATCTTTTGCTCATTTTTAAAAAATTGGGTTGTTAATTTTCATAATATTGGCTGTAAGAACTCTTCATGCAGTCTAGATGCAAATCTTTTATCCAATATATGTTTTGCAAAAAATTTCTTGTAGTCTATGTTTTCATCTTCTTACCAATACCTTTTTAAATGCATATGTTTTTAATTTTGATAAAGCCCAATTTATCACTTTATCTTTTATGATTTGTAATTTTTGTACCCTAGGTATGAAAACTTTGGCTAATGACTCATCACAAAGATATTTTCCTAGAATTTTTTCTCAAAGTTTTATAGTTTATGAACCGTGTCAAGTTAAATTTTTATGTGGTATGAGGTAAGAGTGGAAGATTATTATTTTTTCTCACATAATGTCTGATTTTCCACCAGTATTTGATGAAAAGGAAATCCTTTCCCCACCTTGACACCTTTTTCAAAAACTAACTGAGGACATATGTATAGGTCTATGTTTTCACTTTCTACTCTGTTTCACTGATTTATATCTCTATCCTTAAGCCAATACCACATTGCCTTGATTAAGGTAGTTTTATAGTAAATCTTGATATTTGGTAACCCAAATCCTTCAACATTGTTCTTCTTTTTCAAAATTGTTTACCTAGTCTAGGTCTTTTGCTTTTTTATATAGATTTTAGAAACAGTTTGACAATGTCTACCAAAAGTCCACTGGTTATTTGATTTATAGTGCACTGAATAATTTCTTGACTGTATTGAACCATTTGATTGCTGAGTATGTTGTATTTTCTTTTTTATTTATGTCTTCTTAAATTCCATCAGCAAAGTTTTATGGTCCTTAGCATAGGAAGCCAGCACGTATTTTGTTAGATATATATTTATTTCGTGTTTTTAATACTATTTAAATTTCTATTTTTTTGACTATTTTTAGTTGAGTTTCCAATTTTTTGTTGCTAATACATTTCAATATAATTTATTTTTGTATATGCTGTATCCTGCAGCCTGGATAAAATGACATATGGATTATAGTAGCTTTTTTGTAAATTTTGTGAGATGATCTTATACTCATGTTAACTCCAAATATTTTCTATTTTTTCCTTTTCACCATAATGCTTTTTACTTCCTTTTTCTTGTCTAATTTTAATGGTTAGGACCTCCAGGGCAAGGTCGAGTAGAAGTGTGAAAAGTGGGCATCCTTGTCTTAAAGAGAAAGCATTCAGCCTTTCACCATATTGTTGTAATTTATAGTTAAGGAAATTGTCTTCTATTCCCACTTTGCCAATTTTTTATTTTCATGAATAGATAAAAGATATTGTCAAATGATTTTTCTGAGGGTCTAGAGATGATTACATAGAATTTTTTTTTTTCAGTCTCTTGATTGGTTCTTAAATGTTAAATAAGTCTTGCATTCTGGGTCAAATTTAGTTCACCCATTGCTGCTGAGTCAGTTCTGATTCATAGTTTAGACGTGATATTTTTATGTACGGGTTGGTTTTGATTTACCAGTATTTTCTCAAGGACTTCCTGCCCCTGCCCTCAGTGGCAGCAGAACTCTGTCTTGTATATCAAGGGCATGTGTTGGCCTAAGTGGATTTCCTGCCAGAGCCTTTTTGCTTAAACTCCCCCCAACCAGAAATCAAGGATATTTACCTGGTCCCTGGAGATAGGAGGGTTTGCTAACCCTCTTCCAGCAGCTTAAAGCTTTTCTTTGTATGAAAAAAAGATTCCAGAAAGTACCTTCCTGGTTGTGCCTCACTAGGGGGGTAGGGAGGGGAAGGGAGGGGAGGAAGGGAGGGGATGGGGAGGGGCCGCTCCTAGACTCCTAGCCTTCCTCAACCTTTCTAATGAGCAACTAATGAAGGTCTACATGAAAGAGCTTTGGTGTAAGTGTCAATTCTTGTTGTGTCTGCTTCACCTAGGGTTTCTAACCTGTCATCTTAGACCACACTTAGTCTTTAAGCATTCACAAATAATTTGTTTTGTCCTAACCCACATATATGGCAGTCGCCTCCACCCATTCTGCCAAAGACTAAAGTCCATTTGCCTGTCTCTCCTAAGAGACATTTGTCTCCATTTGGAGTTCAGTTCACCTGGTCATTGTGTAACCTTAATAAAAAAATAATTTTGTAGATCATCTGGCTTTTTCCTCTTGGTAAAATGTGAACAACTTTCTCTTGCCGCTTTCTACACCACATTTGGAAGCAAAACTTCCTTCTTTTTTTCTGTTTTAATACTGAAAATTATCCAAATTGTAATTGATTTATATTTCAGACTCTACTGTACATACCATGAATTACCAGAAGAAAAAACAAATCTGTTTTGGAAGAAGTACAGCCAGAATGCTCCTTAGAAGCAAGGATGGTGAGACATCCTTTGCTTTGGACATGTTATCAGGAGGGACTAGTTCCTGGAGAAGGACATCATCCTTGGTAAAGTAGAGGGTCAGCAAAACAGAGGAAGACCCTCAATGAGATGGATCGACACAATAGCTTTAACAATGGGCTCAAGCATGACAGTAATTATGAGGATGGTGCAGGACCAGACAGTGTTTCATTGCGTTGTTTGTAGGGTTTTTATGAGTCCAAAGGGACTCGATGTACCTAACAGTAATAATAATAATAATAAAAGCTTCAGGGTTAGCAAGTATATCAAGAAGCAGAAACGTGATTTTCTGACTTTTGCATTCTGGTTCTTTTAATATTCAATCCAGATCCTTCCTCTCCCTTTTGAGGCTTATTCTTTAAAAGGTAATATCACCCAAAATAAACTTGAGGTGATGTAAAAATATTATTTGTGTTTGCCATCTCTGCCTAATTTTATTTCCCTGATAAATGATACATAGTATTGCATTATTAGGTTATAAATGAAATACAAACTATAGTGAAATGGGGTTTTAGCTCTATCTCTTAGCTCAGAGCAGGAAAATAATTGACTTGAAAATAATTTTAAACAATTTTTGAACTCCTTATTTGTTTATTGGGAACAATGTCAGAAATAGCACTAGAAGTTGAGTATAGAATTAGTTGATAATAATTTACTACGTTTTAGAAACATTAGTGCATGTTTCAATATAAAATGAAAATTACTGTTTATGCAGTTCCATTTGACTTCTTATATGCCTCCAGGGTGTTCAAATGCTTGACATTATTATGATTCACTTAGTTGCTGTAACTAAATTCAAGTACATATAGTGCAAGCATCCACTGGACAGCTAAATTAATAAGGATTTGAATTTTTTTATTGTGGTAAATATATATGTAACAAAACATTTGCCATTTCAATGTTTTTCTCGTGTACTATTCACTGACTTAATTATTATACATATTGTTAAACTGTCACTTTTATTCGGTTCCAAATTTTCCATAATCTTTAACAGAAGCTCAGTGTTCCCTAAGCAATGAGTCCCCTTTTTCCCACTTCCTCCTTGGCCTCTCTTGGTGACTGCAGATAACCTTTGGTGTCTACAGATTTTCCTATTCTAGATCTTTCATATAAGCGGGATCATGTAATATTTGTCCTTTTGTGATTGACTTTATTTCACTCAGCATATTTTCAAGGAATTTGAATAATTTTTTTTAGAGACAGAAAACTACTATTAGGAATGTAAATGAGAATATAATTTGAGTTAATGGGAACATTTATGTTAAAAATTATATTTACATGCATACGTATGTGAATGTATATATATAAAATAAATGTTGCTGTTGTTAGGTGCCATCGAGTTGGTTTTGACTCACAGTGACCATATGCACAACAGAACAAAACCCTGCCTGGTCTTGCCATTGATCCTCACAATCATTGTTATGCTTGAATCCATTGTTGCAGTTACAGTGTCAATTCATCTCATTGATGATCTTCCTCTTTTTTGCTGACCCTCTCTACTTTCCTACAGGGTCGCTATGAGTCAGAATCCACTTGACGGCACTGGGTTCTCTCTACTTTTGCTAAGCATGATGTCCTCCCCCAGGAACTGGTCCATCCTGATAACATGTCCAGAGTATTTGAGATGATGCTTCTAAGGAGCATTCTGGCTGTACTTCTTTCAAGACAGATTTGTTCATTCTTCTAGCAGTCCATGGTATATTCAATATTCTTCGCCAACACCATAATTCAAAGACATCGATTCTTCTTCGGTCTTCTTTATTCATTGTCCAGCTTTGACGGGCATACAGGGCAATTGAAAATACCATGGCTTGGATCAGATGCACTTTAGTCCTTACAAGGACATCTTTGCTTTTTAACACATTAAAGAGGTCTTTTGTAGCAGATTTGACCAAAGCAATACATCATTTGAGTTCTTAACTGTTACTTCGATGGCATTGATTGTGTATCCAAGTAAAATGCAATCCTTGACAGCTTCAATATTTTCACTGTTTAGCATAATGTTGTTTATTGGTCCAGTTATGAGGATTTTTTTTTCTTTATGATGAGATGTAATCCGTAATGAAGACTATGGTCTTCGATTTTCATCAGTAAGTATTTCAAGTCATATTTTGAGTGCCTTCCAACCTCATCTTTGGGCATTATATCAGACAATGTTCTGCTGGTGTTCATAAGGTTTTCACAGGTCAGTTTTTTTCAGAAGTTTACTGCCAGGTCGTTCCTTCTAGTCTGTCTTAGTCTGGAAGCTCCACTGAAACCTGTCCACCAAGGGCGACCCTGCTGGTATTTGAAATACCAATGGCAAATATTCCAGTATCACAGCAACATGCTATCCACCATAGTACAACAAACTGACAGACATGTGGTGGATAAAATAAATAAATAAATAAATATATATATATATGCACAAACAAGTATATATATCTTCTATGGACTTTATCATAGAAAATGAGTAAACAGATTAATGCATGGAATTGATTAGATCTCAAGATTTAAAATGAAAACCTAGATTTTCATTTATAATATTCTGAACTGATTAAATACAATTTTTGCAAGTTAATTTAGAGACAATTTGTTCAAGCGACTTTAGGGTTGTGTCAGTGATATTTTGAGTATACAAACATATCTCTTTCCCTAAAATGTAAAAGGAAACAAGTCACAATGAATTCAGCTTCCCCTCTGGGTCCATTGATTCAACAAAGAGCTCTTGAGCCTTTACCTCATGTGAGTCAGCACTCTGTTCGATATTGGGGAATTAACTGTAAACAAGGCAATGTTTCCTTGTTGACACCTTTACCTCATTTAAGATTCCAGAAATAAACAAGTAATTACAATAAATTTGAATGATTATCCTGTCAGGAGAAGTACAACAGATATTGTAGGTGACAGCATCGTTATTCAATTTAACCAAGAAAGGTTGGAAAAATCATGCTAGTGTTGACAAGTTTCATGAGGTAATATTCTGAACCCTTACAACAATGCACAACACATAGGAAACACAAAAGTATTTGTAGAATGAAAATGAAATGTTATTGATTTGCTGGAGGTCAATTCACCTAAAAGTTCTGTTCAATCATTGTCTTAGGCTGGGTTCTTTAGAGGAGCAAAACAGTGAAGGGTACATATATAGAGAAAGAGGGAGAGACACAGACACAGACAGAGAGAGATTTAATTCAAGGAAATGGTTCACACAGTTGTGGAGGCTGGTAAGCCCCAAATCCATGGATCAGGCATCAGACTGGAGGCTTCCCCTGACTCATGTGGTTCCAGGGGCTTATGAACCCAAAATTGGCTGGTCAGAGAGCAGGTTGCTCACTCACATACCAAGAACAGGAGGTCAGATAATAATGAGTTGGATGCAGGATCAAGAAAGAGAGAGAGTGATTTGCTAGAGCATCTATATATATTGGATAGAGACCACACCCCCAGAGAAACCCCCCTTACTCAGATCACAAAATGGAGGATGATTACATAATACTGAAAATCACTGAAAATCATGACCTAGACAAGTTGACAGGTAACAATGACCATCAGAGTCATTAAATAGGATGGTTTCTTGTAACATTTATCTCCATTACTAAATTTGACCTAGCATTCTGGTCTATAGAATAAGTCAACTGAATTTTCTCTTTAGACCTCTTTTCCAGCATTACGCTTGAGGTAGAGAGCTCTAGAGAAGTCTCACAAGACTTGCATAGAAGGTGAAAGATTCCAGAATAAGTGCTTCTGAACTATGCTCTGTCCTTCAACAACCTTATAAAAAAAGCAGAATAACGCAAAATCGAGAGGCAACCATTTAAATATAGCAGGGAATCCATGATATCTGTAGCTACAACAGACAAAGAACTAGGACCCAAAAAACAAAACCCAGTGCTGTCTAGTCGATTCTGACTCATAGCGACCCTATAGGACAGAGTAGAACTGCCCATAGAGTTTCCAAGGAGCACCTGGCAGATTTGAACTGTCAACCCTTTGGTTAGCAGCCATAGCACTTAACCACTACGCCACCACGGTTTCCAAAGAACTAAAGGAACCCAAAATATTATTAAAAAAAAAATGGAAAACCTGCCCAGACTGTTTTATAAAACACATAGATCCTTTAGGCAAGTGGTTTTCAAAATATGGTCCATAAATCACTGGTTGTCTTAGAAGTCATATCATAAGGTTCCCATCTGGCTTAGCATTTTCAGGAAAAACAAAAACAGCTATAGTAGTTTTTCTTTACATATATTTTATAAATTTGAAATGCAAGACTGACTTTCACAGACATTTCTGCTCTATTTTTAAAGAATTATAGTATTCTCAAATATTTTTCATGAAGTGATTGTGTGTCTCAAATAACATTCGGGTAATAGAAAGAATCTCCTTTCACTTAGTAACATTTAATTTGCATGTTATAGAGTTAAATTTGCATTCTTGGTTATTCTTATTGAGCTTATTGTATCCACAATTCATTAAAATGGGTTGACAATTCAAAAATGGTTCATAAAAGCAAATAGTAATTAAATTGATAAATATCTGAAAACTGCATTTTGTTAAACTTCGATCAATTTGCTCAGTGTTGTCTTTAAGGTCAATAGATAAAAAAAAAAAAAAAGATAACCAGCTACAAATTCAGACAGTAGTGAGAGAAAGTTATAGAAGATTTTGCAGTATTTTGAACAAAATATAGGGAACTGTCTGATAAACTACTTTCTAGACAATAGGCACTAAGTAAAAATTTTGATAAAGTTGATTAAATTTACCTCAAGACAGAAAACAGCAGAAAATTAAAGAGGAAACATTTAAAATTATATTCCTCTCATTAATAAGATATGAAAAGTTACTATTACTGAGTAGGCAAAACAAGTCATCATTAATATTTTAATCAGATTATTATTGCTGACCATGTTTGTTGTCAATGTCTTTTCATATAGATTACCGATTATAATCACCTATGCTCAGAATGTACTCGACGGCACTGGGTTTTGGGTATATGCCTTAACCGAGCCCTGATGGCACAGTGTTTAAGAACTTGGTGGCTAACCAAAAGATCAGCATTTTGAATCTACCAGCCACTCCCTGGAAATTCTATGGGGCAGTCCTGTTCTGTTCTGTTCTATAGGATCACTATGAGTCAGAACTGACTTGATGGCAGTGGGTTTGGTTTTTTGGTTATATGCCTTAACAACTTGCTTTGCTGCTCTATAAACTTTCTTATGCTCAGTACATGCACAAGGAAGACTCAACTATTGTTTGTACTGTTTCTCCCAGACAACCATGCTATTAGAGGAAAAAAAAAAATTAGTTAACATTATTTGCTTGTTTAGTTAATTAATAAAAAATAAGTAACAATTATTTTCTGACTTGAGCCAGGGAAAAGAACTTGTTGTATTGGGTTCATTACTGAGGGAACACTAGCTATGCATGTACTTGAATGTCAACCCACATTCTGTTTTATTCACTATTAAAGATTCATTTTCCAACATTACCACCACCGCCTACTTGATTTAGAGTCAAAGGGTAGTGAAAATGCTGAATGTGATAAGTCATGGTGCTGAAGCTTTCTGAATGTTGCCCCAAAAAATGTGTGCCAAATACTAGATGCTGCTTGTTTAAGTAAAAAAAAAAAAAAAAAAGATTATTTAATAATGAAAAAAAATTGCCCTTCACCATTTTTGAAGTTAGGGTGAACCAAAAACTTTTCTTTATTATAAAAATAATGCCAAAAAAGGAAATGTCATTAAAAAAAAATGGCTGAATCAAATAGTACATCTAGCAAGCATTCAGCGTATTAATTAGAATCAAAAGGTCACAATATAGGGGAAAATATTACCTCTTTAAACAGAATTTGTTAGCCATAAATAATTGCGGAGTTCTACAACTATAAAGAAATACTTTCCATTGACACTAGAAAAATACTTTTAAACCCATCTCTTGTGGCTGTACTAGGAAGATGTTTACCTGATGTTTTATTGACTATGCAAAGGCATTCAACTGTGTGAGTCATAACAAATTATGGATAATATTGTGAAGAATGGGAATTCCAGAACACTTAACTATGCTCATGAGGACCCTGTACGTAGATCAAGAGGCAGTTGTTTGAACAGAACAGGGGACACTGCATGGTTTAAAGTCAGAAAAGGCATGCATCAGGGTTGTATCCTTTCACCATATTTATTCAATCTGTATGCTGAACAAATAACCTGAGAAGCTGAACTATATGAAGGAGAACAGGGCATCAAGATTGGAGGAAGACTCATTAACAACCTCTGATATCCAGATGACACAACTGTTCTTGCTGAAAGTGAAGAAGACTTGAACACTTACTGATGAAGATCAAAGACCACTGCCTTCGATATGGATTACAACTGAACATAAAGAAAACAAAAATCCTCATAAATGGGCCGGTAAGCAAAATCATGATAAACAGAGAAAAGGTTGAAGTTGTCAAGGATTTCATTTTACTTGGATCCACAATCAACACCCATGGAAGCAGCAGTCAAGAAGTCAAAAGACATATTGTGTTGGGCAAATCTGCTGCAAAAGACCTCTTTAAAGTGTTGAAAAGCAAAGATGTCACCTTGAGGACTAAGGTGCACCTGACCCAAACCACAGTATTTTCAATCGCATCATTTGCATGTGAAAGCTGGATGATGAATAAGGAACACCAAAGAAGAATTGATGCCTTTGAATCGTGATGTTGGCCAGGAATATTGAATATACCATGAACTGACCAAATTTGTCTTGGAAGAAGTACAACCAGAATGCTCCTTAGAAGCAAGAATGGCTAGACTATGTCTCACATACTTTGGACGTGTTATCAGGAGTGACCAGTCCCTGGAAAAGGACATCATGCTTAGTAAAGTAGAGGGTCAGAGAAAAAAAGGAATACCCTCAACAAGATGGATCGACACGGTGACTGACTGCAACAATAGGCTTAAGCATGACAATGATTGTCAGGATGGCTCAGGACCGGGCAGTGTTTCTCTCTGTTGTATATAGAGTCGTGATGAGTTGGAAACAACTCAACTGCATGTAAGGACAACAACTTGTGGCTGTACTCATGTAATTTACTTCAATCAGTACGGGACTAGTCAGTCAATAAATTATGACTAATGTGCTAAACTGCTTTGTTTATTCGGTGATTTTTAATGTAAGTGAATTGCTTCATTCTTATGTCACTGATAGTGCTAACCATGCGGCATACAATTAAAAACCATGCGATATTTTCCTTTAGGATTGGGTTTGAAGAACTCATTTCTTTCTATGATGGTGTACACCTATGGTGAAGAGGAGCTATTTTCTCAGTTTTGTTGAAATAGGTATTTGCCGATGAAGTTTTAGGAAATATGCTGTTGGGAAACTTTTAATGTATATTAAAATACATGATTTTTGTACAGTGAAAAAAAATACTTTCCAGAGTCAAGAGCATAAATATATCAATAATCTACTTGATATTATATATTTGAAGCATTAAATCTCCTGCTTTTTGGTAGGATATGATTAAAAATAATGGAACTCTAGAAGTAGTTCTTAGTGAAAAATCAGTCCAAAATTTCTGTGTCCATGTTTGACGTAAGTATCCAGAAATATCCAGCAAAACCACATCATAAATGTTAAAATACGTAATTTAATAAACCCAATTGTAAGAAAAGAAGCCAATTTGAATTGGTTTAAACTGTCATAAAATTAGATATGGCTGTATCAGTGAAATATGCAATGTCATCATTCTCACTAATATAAACTAGAAGTTATTTAATAGTTGTTATAAATACTAAAATATGCATTATTTTATTATGTGTAATCATGAAATAGTTTTCATTCCCAGGGCTTAGTGGTTCATGGTCAATAAGTGATCTTCAAATATAGGGAAATTTTAAAATGCTGGCTTGAAAATATATTTAAGTAAATAATATATGATAGCAGTATGATAATTTGACATCAAAAACATTATCCTCACAGTCAAAAACCTACTAAGTTCACAAAAAGTAAATAAAATTTAGTAAATGTCAATTACGGTATTCTATTGTAACATAAAAAGAATAACCAGGAAAAAAAAAATTCAAGGACAATAACTTACTGTTCTTTTAGAAACCCATATTCAAGCTTTAAGAATGTTCTCAAAAGCAAAAAAACCCAGAAGTGAAAATTCATATGGTAACTGCCTTCTTCTTCCCTATCTTAATGTTTAAATATTATTAAAAGCTTATTCTGTTTTAAGCTCTGCCAGATATACTGTGGATGATCTTATCATTATTCCAACACCTTACACAAAGCTCAGTATATTTCCTATGACTCGGGCAACTAAGTGATCACTCTCTTGAGCAACCAGATCATATGCCCATTTCAAATTGTAATCAGTTTGATCAGTCTTAACACTCATATCCTCACTGAACAAAACCCAAGTGCTAATCCTCAGATGTTTGGCTTTTATATATACCTTTTATTCTGAGAGGGTCATTATTTCTGAGGGATTTATTTTTAAGTTAGTAATGTTGTTGTTAGGTGCCATCGAGTCAGTTCCCACTCATAGCAACCCTATGTACAACAGAACGAAACACTGCCCGGTCCTGCGCCATCCTCACAATCATTGCTATGCTTGAGCTCATCGCTGCAGTCACTGTGTCAATCCACCTCCTTGAGGGTCTTCTTCTTTTCCACTGACCCTGTACTCTGCCAAGCATGATGTCCTTCTCCAGGGACTGATCCCTCCTGACAACATGTCCAAAGTATGTAAGACACAGTCTCGCCATCCTTGCTTCTGAGGAGCATTCTGGCCGCACTTCTTCCAAGACGGATTTGTTCGTTCTTTTGGAAGTCCATGGTATACTCAATATTCTTCACCAACACCACAATTCAAAGGCGTCAGTTCTTCTTCTGTCTTCCTTATTCATTATCCAGCTTTCACATGCATATGATGCTATTGAAAATACCATGGCTTGGGTCAGGTGCACCTCAGTCTTCAGGGTGACATCTTTGTTCTTCAACACTTTAAAGAGGTCCTTTGCAACAGAAGTTAATAATAGACAATTATAATTAACAACAGTGGGTCATAGCCATGCTTTAAGCTGAAATTAAGAAATTTAATAAAAAGGGATCTTCTTGACAGGGTAAGTGATATCATAGGCAAGGAAATATTGTTTTATCAACTTGGAAAATTGTAAAGGAAAAAAGAATGAAACAAGTTTCTTCGTACGTGGCAAATAAAAATGTGTTGACTGGTATTCATTTTAGTTTGTATTGGAAAAGACATTCTTTAGATTAAACAGAACATAATCTTCATGCACCATGACCCCATTTTTTTTGTTGTTTCAAATTTAGAATTCTTTCGAAAGAGACTCATTTTTAGTGACTATTATTTATTCTAATTTTTTTTTATTTATTCTAATGTACCACTTTAATAGCCTCTGTACAAGTTAACTTCCATGGATGGAGCAGAATTCTATAAAATGGCACTTCATAAATGTGTGTGTGTGTGTGTGTGTTATATTATCCTGTGTATATAGGGTTGCTATGAGTCGGAATTGACTCAATGACAATGGGCTTGGTTTTTCTGGTTTATCATGCTAATAGTAACCATCTTAAATACGATTTATATATGCCACGTATCTTCGTCCCTATGAAATATTCTCAAATATGATTGTTGTACTGTCATTATCCATTTGTATCTTTACTTCACTTTTTGTTCACAGACCGGGTGAGTCTAGTGTAGCTCATAGTTTGTCCAATACTTAAGGTATTCTTAATCAAATTGCAAAATTAGTGAATTAAGGCTATTTTAGGAGCCTTTTCTTACCTCCTTGAGTGAAGGCGTTACTCACTACCATTAGCCCACTTTTTATTTACTTCGTATCACTTCATGTCATCCTGAAGTCATTTGCTTGGATTCTCTGTATTGAGATTTCGCTGTAATTTCTCTCCTTCTGAAACAGCTGTGGCCTAATTGACTCCACCGTTCATATCACTACTGATTTCTCAGCTTCTCTTTATGAATATATATAAAAAAGCCTAATCAGGTTGCTTTTCACCTATTTTAGTTCTGCCAAGAACAAATGCTATATTTTGATGTAAGGACGTGAAGCATTTTTGATAGAGTTCTTAAAACCAAAACACAACAGCTTAGCATGAAGTTTTTAGATGTTTAATCAAACATCTTAATATATATATATACACATATATATATATACACATATATATATACACATATATATATATACACATATATATATATATGTACTCTCACTGACAAACAGAGACAAGATTCTGATTACCTATCTTTAAGGAAATGGAATGTTTGAGAAATTATTTTGTGTGTACCTGTCACACTTTTAATTAAAAATGTATTGATGCATGACTAAATTGTGCTTGGTGAAAACAGACCCATTTTATTTCAGTTGCTGTAATGTACACATAGCCCACCGGGGTAAGCCCATGCAATTATAGCACAAAGACAGCTCCAGCCCAGCGAGACTCTCATGCCTCAATCTCCCAGCAGATGAAGATGCTGGGGCACCAAATATCACAAATCTATGTGGATTCAATCAGCACAAATGAATTTACTAATCTAGTCTAAATACCGGTAATAAAGGCATTTCACTAACCTACAACAAACTAAATATGTGCAGAAATGAATACAGAGTAATGATTAACTTACCTTTTTTTTTTTTTTTTTTCCTTTTGTTTAGTGCTGCATTGCTGACCTGACTAAGCTCATTCGCTCTGGCTATACACAATGCCTAGGGGCTGAAATGTAACATTTGATACTTCAGGTCATTGTGGATACATGTTATGAGTTTGGAAATTGGATCTCAAAGATCTTTTTTACTTAACTGATTTCTTAAAGTATTTTCACTCATAAAAACATATCCAGCCACATAATCAAGCCTAATAAATGGAAATCAGAGGCTAATGTTTGAAATTCTGAGTTTTATTGAATATTTTGAAATAGGGCATAAAAGAGAAGACATTCTAGGACTCTCTGAAATCATCTAATTTAGAAAAGAATAATCATGAATTAATAAATTATTCCAGTTTACCCTTAGTCCTTTCCATTCCTAAAGGAGGGCAAAAAAGATATCAAAAAATTGTGTGGAAGTTATACAAAGCTGAACATAGGCTTACCACGGGACTCAGCAAGTGTGCTCATCGGTATTTACCCAAATGAGTTGAAATTATATGTCCATATAAAAACTTACATGTGAATGTTTATAGCAGCTTTACTCATAATCGACAAAAATTAACAAAAAACCAAACTATGCCTCAAAAGGTGAATGGATAAACAAATTGTGGTACATCCGTACAAAAGAGTATCATTCAGTGATTTAAAAAAATGAGGTATCAAATTACAAAAAGGCATAGAGGAACTTTAAATGTATATTTCTAATGAAAGAACCTAATCCTAAAAAATTTACACACTATCTAATTCCAACCAGATGATATTCTAGAAAGGCAAAATTGTAGAGCTAGTAGAAAGATCAGTGGTTGCCAGGCATTTAGGGGGGTATGGAGAAGGGTGGGTAAGTGAACACTGTGTTTTTAGAGCACTGAAACTATTCCGGAAGATACTGTAATAATGGACGCATGATACTATGCATTTGTCAAAATCCATAGGACTGTGCAACACAGAGTGAACCCTAATAGACTGCAGTTACTAACAGTGTATCAATATCAAGTCATCAGTTATAACAAAGGTACCACAGAAATGCAAGGTGTGCATAATAGGAAAAACTGTGTGGGAGGTGAGGGGATGTATGAGAACTCTTTGTATCTCCTGAAAATGTTTTCCATGAACCTAAAACTACTGTAAAAAACAAAACCTATTAAAATTCTGTTTATTAACAGACTAACACTGTTAATTATGCTAATGTTGTTTTTAGGTGCTGTTAAGTCGTTCTGAACTCATAGTGGCCCTGTGTGTCCTGCTTTCACTCTGAGAAACCAGAATCGAGGTCAATAGTAACTTTATTTTTTTCTCTGCAATAGAGTTGTCTTGGCTGTAATCTTTATGGAAGTAAATCTTCAGGTCTTTCTCCCATGGAGCCACTAGGTGGGTTCAAACTGCTAACCTCAGCACCTAAACACTGCACTACCAGGGTTACTTACTAGTATATTTAAAAAAAAAAAAAGAAAAAAAAATTCCCTTCCAGTTGATTCTGACACATAGCAACCCTACAGGACAGAGTAGAACTGCCTCATAGGGATTCCAAAGAGTGACTGGTGGATTCGAACTGCCAGTCTTTTGATTAGCAGCTGTAGCACTTAACCATAAAGCCACCAGGGCTCCTACATGGCAAACTTAAATTCAAATTCAGGTCTCCTTGGTTCTCAAAGTACTGTTCTTTCTGGATTTACCGCATAGGAATGGCAGAAGTGGAAGGTAAATATGGACGAGTATTTTGGATTCTATCATTTAGAAGTTTAGATGCAGTTATCTAGAGTTGGAGGAATAATTGAAGGATTTTAGGTGAAGGCATAACAGTCATTCACATCTCATTATAAAGTGGCAGGATAATTACAGATATAAATCTAGCAACAGCATAAAAGTTGATTTCATAGGAGAGACTTCTGACGTTTGATAATGAAGTAAATGTTCCTGAGGGCCTGAGAAATTGGATGGTGAAGAAGTGAAAGCTGAGATGGGGAGTGGTTGTTAAGGAGGAAGAATTGATTAGATCATCCTCATACCTTTTTAGTGGTTGAGTCAAGGTTTCAACCCTTAGTCAAAAGACACTAGTATTCTCATCTAGAGAAAAATATGGGACAGAAAAGTAGAAATAAACCAAAAATAAAAACAATTCAATTTTGTTCATAAGGTATTTGAGATTCCTTCAATTGGCTGTTGTTATGGACTGAATTGTGTCCCCCTAAAATGCGTGTCAAACTGGCTAGGCCATGACTCCCAGTATTGTGAGATTGTCTACCATTTTGTGATCTGATGTCATTATCCTCTCTGTTATAAATCCTAATCTTTATAATGGAGCCCTGGTGGCACAGTGGTTAAGAGCTTGTCTGCTAACCAAAAGATTGGCAGTTCAAACCCACCAAAAAGATTGGCAGTTCGAACCCACCAGCTGCTCCTTGGAAACCCTATGGGACAGTTCTGCTCTGTCCTGTAGGGTCACTATGGGTCAGAATTGATTGGACAGCAATAGGTTTGGGATTTTTTTTGTTTTAATGATGTTAATGAGGCAGGATTAGAGTCACTTATGTTAATTAGGTGGGACTCAATTCACAGGATTAAGTTTTACCTTGAGTCAATTTCTTTTTGAGCCTAATGGTATATGGCTTGGGCTTGACAACTATTCCGTGTTGGGGAGGGACCTGACACCACCAAGAAAGAGGCAGCGAGAGTGGAGTACATCCTTTGTACCTGGGGTCCCTATGCTGAGAAGCTCCTAGGCCAGGGGAAGATTGATGACAAGGACCTTCCCCCAGAACCAACAGAGAGAGAAAGCATTCCCTGGGAGCCGATACCCTGATTTTGGACTTCTAAATTCCCAGGCTGTGAGAGAATCAATTTATTTTTGTTAAAGCCACCCACCTGTGATATTTCTGTTATAGCAGTACTAGATGACTAAGACAGCATTGTAGGTGTTGATTAATAGAAAAGAGTCAAACCTAGATACAAATGTGAGAGTTGAAGCTATACTTCGATATGGGGTGTGGAAAATACATTGGATTTAACTTTATTGGGAGGAAGAAGAATCATAGGAGTGTCCAGAAAGTTAAGTGGAACGTCAAGAAAAACAACATCAAGGAAATTAAGAGATGAGAAACTTTCAAACAACATTTCTACTGGGTGTATGGTTAGTTCTAGAAACTCAGTTTTACAAGGAGGCTATTGTATTATTTTTCATGTAAACATATAGGTTGATGGCACTGAAAACTTGTAGAGTACTGTAACAAAGACTTCCTGAACTGTTGCATTTTTAAGGGGACAGTTGGGCAGCTCCTCCACTTTCGTGCCCTCCGACTTTCCCCATGTTTTTCGTTCATATCACAGGTATCAAAAGCACTATCTCCTTCATTACACTCATTCATTTGCTCATATGTTTATTAATTAAGCATATAATTTCTTCTCAAATATGTGCTAGAGACTGTGTAGAGTCATGAAAAGAGAAAGAGAACATCTATGCCCTCAAGGAGCATGAATAACTCCCTCTCATAAATGTGTGACATGAGAAAGCAGGGCAGAGAATACATGATATTTATAGTCTAGGGACATGTAAATGCTACAGAAGACACAAATTAAAAAGCAGTAGTTTTGAAGATGTTGCTTTATTTCTCATTCACTTTCACTCTGAGAGACTGGAATCAAGGACAATAGGATTTTTTTTTTTTTCTCTGATTCTGACAAAATCGATGCTTTAGCTGTGGTTTCATAGCATGGAGAAGTGAAGATTACATTTCTCCATTTTTCACATGCAATGTGATGCAATTTGCTCAAGTGATCTTGAACTAGGAATTTCTGCTCACTTTTATGGAAGATGGATAAGAGAGTGAGGTTATTTCTCTGGTAATAGGACCCACTGAGTAGATTGAGCAGCTTTTTTTTTTTTTTTTTTTAAATCTCTTCCCTGATTCCAAGGCTCCTGGGAAAATTAAAAGTTAAAAAAAAAAAAAAAGAGGAAGAAGAGTAAAACATTTAAAACACTTGGCATGCTACTGAAAGTGTGTGCATGAATTTCCAAAACCCCAAAACCAAACCCATTGCTGTTGAGTAGGTTCCAACTCATAGTAACCCTATAGAACAAAGTAGAACTGTCCCCATAGTGTTTCCAAGGCTGTAATCTTTAGGGGAGCAGACCACCACATCTTTCTCCTGTGGAGTGGCTGGTGAGTTCAAACAGCTAAACTTTCAGTTAGCAGCCAAGCACTTAACCACTGTACCACCAGGGCTCCTTCATGAATCTCCAAATGAGTGTAATTACTGTGGGAGATACGAGTAAATCTTCTCAAACTGATGCTGTTGTGGTTACTATACTCTCTGATTTGGATCTGTTCTCTTAGAAGCAATGATTTTGCAAAGTGTTTTATTAACAGATTACAACTTCACACTGACACCATCACAGTAAATGGGTCCTTCACTGGGAAAATCAGGAATAAGCTCACCATTTGTAGAGAACTGGAGGAATCATAGGCAATGCTGCAAGCTCCTCTACTCTGTTGCTGTCCCTTCCCAGAAATGAAGAATCACCTCTTTAAACACACATAGAACCACTTTTGTTTTTGACTCCTGTGACCAGTATTATTCATTTTCACTTATACAAACTCTTCAGTAAAAAGGAAGCAGCATGTTTCAATGGTGAGCTTTCAGTGTAGTGTTCTGGAAGAGATTTATTGCTAAGAAGAGTTGAGTTCTAGGAATGGTGAGAGCCAGAGGGCAATGCAGATGTACGCAGAAGGATTCAATCACAGTTTCAGGTGCCTTCGTTCAACATGCTGCTGATGACTAGGGCATCCCTGTAGAAGCCGTCTGTTCAACATCTTGAGAGAACATGTGGCATTCGGAGGGACACGCTTATGAGAAGAAGTGTTATTGAGCAGCCCCTTTCCTCCTTACTGCTTCATTCATTTTTCATCACTACTGTTTCAGCAACTGCAGTTTCACTTGGCCTCCACAGTCAATTATCAACTTGCCAGCATTTTGTTAACATTCATAGACCTCTAAATCCATATCTAGTTAGCTTTGCTCCAATGTAGATCCTAACAGGTTCTTCAACAGTTTCCTTAAAGTCTCATGCAGATATCTTAAAATAATCCAAAGAACTGTTTAATATGTATATACATTAATGTTCAGACTGTAAGCCTGTGAATATTTGCATTAAAAAATAAGTTAACAAAATTTCAGAAAACCTTGCACAGGTCAACATGATTTTCATTACATATATTTGTTACAAAAACATGTTAGAAAGCAGACCTCTTCTTCCTGTTTCCCAAATAAAGCTCCCTCCCAGATGATAGCTCTTCCATCACCAAGAAGTTATGTTTCACATGTTGATCCAGTGGAAAGCAAGAAAATATGCTTCATTAAATTCTTCATTCAGGAATCAAGTATCAAAATAACAGAGATTTGGAGCAAATTCTACTTATGAGTGAAAAACATACAGTGATAGATAATACTATACACATGGTAGTCTAGCCTTGTACTTACAGCCATATGCTTATACCAAGTAAATATACTGGTGTGTGTGTGTGTGTATATATATATGTATATACGGTGTGTAATTATTAGGCTTATTGTGTCATATTTCAGTGCAGCTTATTAAACCTTACTCGGTGGCCATGGAACATGTAACAGAATTTTAAATATCTACTAATCTGCATTTCTTAGAACAAACTTTATGTTTTACACAAAGAACAACTTTTTTGGCTAGTTTCTCATGAATTCTTAAATTGTATTTATTTTCCAGAAAATTTACCCTGATAATTTTCACTTATCTCTAACAGATCAGAAGACTTTGTTTTAAACTTTGAGAAAATAATACATATTTTAATGCTTTCTTTGATAAACAGAGTGGTTCCTTTCATTTAAAAATCTGCTGTCAACTTTATCTGTACCTTGAATTTACAAAATGTTTCTCCTTATTTTAATTAGGTGTGAGTACCAAAAAAAAAAAAAACAGAAAACATTTGAGATGGTTTTTGATTATTCATTTAACAAAACTTAAAAAAAAATACTGCAAATAATTTTATTATCAACTCTCTTCTCTTTAAGGCAACCACTGTGTCTCCATCTAAGATTTCTCTCCTATCTGTAACTATTACCCAAGCAGTGCTAACCTGAAAGTATGATCTTTTGATATGCTAATATAATCAGTCACAAAGAGATTGTGTCTATACACATTCAGCTTTATCACCTACAACCAAGTACCAAACTGAGCTAAGCCTTGAATTTTTAAGCTTCAAGCACCAAATCTTTAAACTCATGAATTGTCAGGGCCCCACAGTTACTGTCCTGTTAATGAGATCAAATTCTCTGTGGTTCAAATCTTGCTTAAAATTGAAAAGCTTTATAGTACTAACAGGCTTAGGCATATGTAAATGTGTTCTCCAGTTGTCAGCTTGTCTTTCAATCTTACTTCAAGAAAAAGTCACTCTTTCCACAAGCTTCTGTGACTATCTTGTTTCTGTTACTTCTCACTTGTTACCCAGAAGAAATCCATCCTGCTGCAATGGGTAAAACATTCTTTATCTGTCTTGAAACAGCTTCCCCTATTTTTTCCATTTTCAAACCTTTTTCTTAACACATGCAAGCATCTACTCAGCCATTGCCAAATAAGATGTGCATTGGGGGCCACCTACAATGAACCAGCAATGGTGGCAATAAATGTCTTGCTCCTTAGAGAATTTGTAAGTTAAAAACCTCATGGTATAAATGGAGAGTTTAGATTATAATTTTTCAATATTCCTTCCCATACATTTATCAAAAATGAATTTCATCTGCCAGTGGGCTGCCTAATTCTCCAGTATGATTAGAGCCATCTGGAGCATCTCCCAGACCTCATTAGTTTTTAACTAACCAAAATAGTTTAGTGTTGTCGAATATTTCACCACCTCCCTGTTTATGTTGTCCTCCTCATCATTAGTAAATATGCTGAAATACGTAGGTCCCATAACCAAGTCACCTCCTCACCTTTCAGCTTCTCACACTGATGAGTACACACGGTTTATCAGTCATGGTTCCTAATCTCTCAGACATTTTTTTCACAAATGCATTCTCTCACCTGTCTGCTTCCATCCTATGACACCTCATACAGATTAGCAAACATTGGACAATACATGTTAAATTATGATGGTAAAGAAGTAAAATTTCATTTCCTACAGACTTTTTAGCAATTAGATAGCAAGAAATAAAGAACACAGTGGAGAGAGAAACTTGGTTTCACAAGGTTAAGTATACCTTCTTCAATGCCAAATAGCATAAAACCATTCATAATGTACTCACCTGGAAAAAGAGTAGGACCGTCTATAAGGCCTTTAAGCTTCTATTTAGGTATAATCTTCATTTTGGATATGTATTACCTCATCTGTCCTGTACCTGTATTACTTTTAGTATATTTATCATACTGTCAGCCAGAGATATTATCATATTAGCTATGAACTGTTATAAAATATTTAAATTATTAAACAGGATGTAAACAATTGACTGTATCAAATTCTAAAATGGATTCAAATTTACCAGAGATCCAAATATATGCTATCTGTATCTTGCATTTATTTGTAGCATGTATTTATACATAATTAATAAAATACCATAAGGGAGGAGAAGATAGTTGAACAATTATTTAAATCACCATTTAATTTCTTTAAACTCATTTTGAAGGGATAAAAGTCCTGACTTCATTTATGTAAATATTTTGGTTCTTTTATTTTTCACTATTTAGTTTCAAAATTAATATTTTTTCTAACCTGTATTCTGTGTTTACACAGTACATTATTATTATTTTTCTCAGATTTCATTATTCTAGAGTTTAGGAAACTCATACTGACTGATAGCAGGCAAAGTTTGTGCCATTGCAAAGAATACATATAATATTCAAAGGTAAGTGTTCACACGTTTTGTATAACTTGCATCTCCACGGTAACCATGCTGTCGGTGCCCTCTTGTATAAAAGGATGACCTAAGAATCTAGTGGTTAAATATCCAGTGCATTTTTATATTCCAGTTACTAATCCATTTTGTGCTGAGTCAAAATGTTAATTTTGTATTAAAAAAAAATTTGCATTACTAGTTCCTTTAAACATGTTCTTTACAGTCACTCATCATTTATTAGATCATTCACTTTAAAAATGATGTCCAAAAGCCATGTACAATATACATAAGTAAACTCAAGTATTTTGTGAAATCATATATAAATACAACTTAAAAACTGGTTAAAGAAGTGGTTCTTTTTTTATGACAAGTCTGGTAGTAAAGAGAAATAAAAAATAAAACACAAAAACAGCGATGTGCTAAGAGAAGGTTTCCTTGTTATAACTCTATAGTTTGGGTTTAGCTGGATTTACAAAGGAGAGCTTTACAAAGTGCTAATAATATGCCCCTTATTGACATGCACAGTTTAGTCAGATTTTTTCATTTTCATATGCATTCTGATTTCCAGCACATCACATATGTACTGCTAACCTGTTGTCTTTACCTCCTTAATTACAAATCTTCTTGATTCAAAAAGTCAACCTTTAAATTAAATTTAAATAAATGTAATTTAATCAATGCTTTGGAAATGGAAGACTTAGAAGTCCTGAAACAATTTTTAGGGCTACTATTAAAAATGTTGAGAATTATAACAATGAGGGCTCATAAAACTCGTTTTCCATCTCATGTAATTCCAATAATTTAATGTATCCTGTAGCATTTGTTCCTCCTGTTAGGTGAATGTGTTATGTCACTCGCCCTTGGCCAGATGGAAGTAGCTTAGTCACCTAGACAAACAGTATCTCCTGTATATTATATAGAAATTTTAAGCTTTTCTTTCCAGAACACCAAAGACTGCTTTAAAATTTCCTGAATTCACCTCCTTAAAATAGCATATTTGAATTAAGTTCTTCATGTCCAAATAGTTTCATTTATTAAATAGTGTCAGGGTTTTGTAAGGATTAAGTAAAACTATATTTTTACTCATTGCTATATATTTTAACTTCATTTACAGAGAGCTTCATTCAGCTAGACAACTCAAAAACTGGATTAAAAAAAAAAGCTGTTGCCATCGAGTTGATTCTGACTGATACTGACCCCATAGGACTCAGTAGAACTGCCTCATAGGGTTTCCAAGAAGTGGCAGGTGGATTTGAACGGCCGACCTTTTTTGAGCAGCCATATCACTTAACCACTGTGCCAACAGGGGAAATCTTAATTCCTGTTTTCATTTTTCCTCTTCCCAAAGATTGTTATTTTATTTTATTTTTTTGCTAAACTACCATAAAACTTTTTTTATTCTTTTTTTTTGTTTGTTTGTTTTGGAAAAGCCCATTTATTTGATTTCTTTTTAAAAATACATATAAAGTCAAAGCAAAAATGGTCAAACCTCCAAACCAGCGTTGCTGAAAGCATTACTAAAGGGACGCGACCTAAAATCGTGCTGCGAAAATAGTGCTATCTGGTTTAACCAAATGTACATCTCTTTTTCAATCCCATGATTGACCAGAGTGCTTGTGTGACACATGGAAGGCACCAAACATGAAGTGATTATAATCTGTTTTAAAATATACAAAGACAGGATCACCTACTTTGGGGGAAAAACAAACACAGTCAGACCTATAATTGCCGGGGGCCAGCCTCAGCAATGAACAGGGTTACCAGAGGAGGGGTAGAGTTCGGCAAAAAAGAATGAGAGGTAGTGTGTCTTATATTTTCATTTTGCAGAAAAAGAAGCCTTTTCTTTATTTTTTACATGGTCTTTTATATCATAAGCTTACAAAAGCATAACATCGCATGATCAATAAAGGGGCAGTACAAGATATAATCATAAACATCATTTCCCAGAGACATAATTTTCCAAGTGACACATAGTACAGTTCCGCATACACACACAAGTACAATGAGTTTTTGTTTAATTGAAGAGAATATTTTGTTGATTTATTTTTACACAAAGTAACAATTGACTTCATACTGCTTTACACTTTATGCTTAATCTTGCAATTCCTTCCACAGTTTTTACAATAATTAATCTTTTTGCAAAAACCATTGCCACATAGGCTTTGTCCATTTTGTCCAGGGTGGCCAAATTTTTGAAGTCCAGCCACTTTGGGTTATGTCATATTGTCCACGATTATGCCAAGGACAATTAGCCCAATCTCTATACCCAAAGACCAGTCAAGCGCAGCAGTGAGCGGGGTAGACGAGAAGGTTGACCTGTAATTGGCTGAGAAATTGGCTGAGAGAACTCACTGCCTTTTGTTTTTCCACTTTTATGGGATCATGTGTGGGTGGTGGTTTAATCACAAAAAGGGCCTTGGTAAATACCAGGATTCCACCATCCTGTTTTTGTTTTCCATAGTTGAGCTATTCGTTTTTCCCCCTAAGACAACTTCATGTTGATCCCCAGGTAATACACGGGCTGTCCCTATCCGGGATTTTACCAGGGGATTATGAGTAGGACGCCCCCCTCCAAAGGTCCCTAAATCTATAATGGAATTTTATGCTTATACATTCTGCTATACACAGGCTGAAAATGAAACAGAAACATAACACAGATGACAGAGATATTCCTGACTTTTCAGGAATTCTTCAATGTTTATGCTAGGGGCAGTGGGTGCAGAGGGGCCGCCCTTGCAGCCTGGCTCTTCCTGACTTTTCAGGAATTCTTCAATGTTTATGCTGGGGGCAGTGGGTGCAGAGGGGCCGCCCTTGCAGCCTGGCTCCCAGCATATAATAAATCATTGACTGTTTTTGCCATGGATTCCTGAGCTCTACAAAATTCAACATATACAAATATTTTCAATCTCTACCATTGTCTTACAGCAAACCACATCAAACAAAATCAAGTTATGAAAAGCACTGATTTTATCCAAATAGGTTTCACTGTGGGGCAGGATTCGAAAACGCACTTTTACATGAGTGAGGGTTTGCAAGAGAGCAGGTCACCCCTCTGCGGGCCGGAGCCAGCTTGGGAGATGTCCTGAGTTTCCTGCCCTGGCCCTCCTCCAGGAACCTCCCTCCACACACCCCTCGGCTGGCCAGCTTTCTCTTCAAGGCCTGAGTTTTGTCTTCCTCACTTCTGCAGAGAGGATACCAGAGTCTCAACACTTGCAAAATGGATTCTGGTCAAGGCAGGAAGTCAAAGCAGGGCCTTCACAGGGAAGCAGCCACCATCCAGACCCGGCCCTGCCTCTTGTGGGCACCTCCCTCCACTGTCCTCATTTTCCTGACCATTCCTTCAGGTTGCTTTCCTGATAAAAGGGGGTGTTTCCTACTGAGTGTCAGCAGTACCTTCTAAAAATGACTCAGATTTGGTATTTTCAGAGTATTACCAAGTCCCGTACAAAACATCAGAATGTCATTACATACCATCTCTCTTTGAGGCACAATTATGAAGAGAAACTCTGGGCCTCATCCTAAATCTCCTCAACAAAGCTGATTAAGGCAGTTTTAGACAACTTCGTACTCGTAAATTAGAACTATTAGAGTTCTGAGAGCTCCCCCAAGTCTGGAAGGATTAACACCCTAACCGAAGGCTGTCTGACCCATTGTGTATTACACATCCTCACAAAACCAGACGACCTACCTCAGTGTGTCTATTTAGCAAGTCACCTGAATTAAAGTCTTCACATAAAAAATGTAGACAAGAAGCTCACTAACCCTATGAAAGAGATACACCATTCAAGGATCCTTAATCTAGACTTGATTCTGGGCAAGTTGCCATTGATTTAAACTTATCGGCTTGTGGGTAATTTTTTCTTTACTGTTATGTTTATGGATGAAGAAAAATTGGAAAGGAAACATAAAATGCCAAAGGTGGGGAAAAGGAATACATTCTAGACAGAAGAATGAGAAAATGCATCAGCACCCACTCCTCTGTTTCAAGTCTAAGAGTACACAAATGCAATTTACCATAGTGAAGAAAAGTCAAACAGTCACTTCCAGGAGACAAATCTACGGAATCTAACAGTTATTGAGGGTATTTTCTTTCAGAGACAGTTTCTGCATAATGGAAATGCAAAAGGTCAAATATTTCAAGTTACCTTCTGTTTCTTTTTTCTGTCTTAGTCATCTAGTGCTGCTATAACAGAAATACCACAAGTGGATGGCTTTAACAAAGACAAATTTATTCTCTCACAGTCCAGTAGGCTCGAGGTCTGAATTCAGGGCATCAGCTCCAGGGGAAGGCTTTCTCTCTCTGCTCTGGAGGAAGGTCCATGTCATTAGTCTTCCCTTAGTCTGGGAGCATCTCAGGGCAGGAACCTCAGGTCCAAAGGATGCTCTCTGCTCCTGGTACTGCTTTCTTGGTGATATGAGGTCCCCACGTCTCTCTGCTTGCTCCTCTCTTTTATATGTCCAAAAAGATTGGCTTAAGACACTATTTAATCTTGTAAATTTCATCAGTATAACCACCATTAATCCACTGTATTACATCATAATGATAGTATATACAACACATAGGGAAATCTTACGAGATGATAAAATGGTAGAGAATCATATAAGGGAATCATGACTTAGCTAAGTTGACAGATATTTGTGAGGGGGGAGCCCATAATTCAATCCATGACACATTCTCAACCAGTCAGCTCTCCGAATCTTAATAGTATCTGCCGAGAAGAGAAGAAACAAGAGCTTTTGCAAAGAGCTAGGAAAGTTTACAAAGCTAAAGGGAAGAAGTGTTTGGTCTGTGTCGGAAGAGTCCAAGAAGGAATTCAAACCAGATTCTGAGTCACTTGTCCAGATTCACAGGTTCCCAAACTAGGTGACAAGAGCCCGTCCACAGAGCCAAGAAATACTGGCCCCATCACTAAGTTCTTCTCCTTTAGCTGATTCCGGACCACAAGGCCTCACTTTTCCAAAAACAAGAGGATAGGAAATTAGTTAACCAAGTATATGTTTTCAAGACAGCCTGGGTTTGTGAACACGTCTAGTGTTACGAACAGTCTGACAGCAGACAGGGTGTGGGCCAGCTGGGCCAGGGTCTCCTTGTTCCTCCCTCCTTTCCTCTCCCCGACCTCACTGGCCCAGCATGGCAGCCCCATAAGCTATCACCTAGCTAGTCCTGGGAGTGCATGCTGATAAAATAATAAGGCTCTAGGGATAAGAGAACCTGTAACTTCACTAGTTGCTAAGCAAGTGTCTGGAGACCTCACAAGCTAAAGGTGGATCCCAGAGCCAGAAGCACTTTTTATCCTGCTGAAGAGAATCAACCAGCAGCAGCCCTTGGCCTAGAAAATGTTTTCTCCTTTGTCTGCCTGGTTAATGCCATTATGTTCCTGCAAATAAGAGAAAGTGACAACTGGGCAATGCCGCACTGATTTCATTATTGGTTTGTCTTGAATACGGAAAACACAGTTGTTGTCATTGTTAGGTGTCATCGAGTTGGATCTGACTCATAGTGAGCCTGTGAACAACAGAACGAAACACTGCCTGGTCCTGCACCATCCTCACAATTGTTGCTATGCTTGAGCCCATTGTTGCAGCCACCGTGTCAATCCATCTTGTTGAGGGTCTTCCTTTTTTTCACTGACCCTCTATTTTACCAAGCATGATGTCTTTCTCCAGGGACTGATTCCTCCTGATAACATGTCCAAACTATGTGAGACATAGTCTCACCATCCTTGCTTCTAAGGAGCGTTCTGGCTACACTTCTTCCAAGAGAGACTTGTTTATGATTTTGGCAGTCCATGGCATATTCAATATTCTTCGCCAACACCAAAATTCAAAGGCATCAATTCTTCTTCTGTCTTCCTTATTCATTGTCTAGCTTTCTCATGCATATGAGGTGATTGAAAATACCCTGACTTGGGTCAGGCACACTGTAGTCCTCAAGGTGACATCCTTGCTTTTCAAAACTTTAAAGAGGTCTTTTGCAGCCAATTTGCCAGATGCAATGAGTCTTCTGATTTCTTGATTGCTACTTCCATGGGTGTTGATCGTGGATCCAAGTAAAATGAAATCCTTGACAGCCTCAAACTTTTCTCCATTCATCGTAATTTGCTTATTGGTCCAATTGTGAGGATTTTTGCCTTCTTTATGTTGAAGTGTAATCCATACTGAAGGCTGTGGTCTTTGATCTTCATCAGTAAGTGTTTCAAGTCCTCTTCACTTTCAGCAAGCAAGATTGTGTTATCTACATAATGCAGGTTGTTAATGAGTCTTCCTTCAATCTTGATGCCACATTCTTCTTCATATAGTCCACCTCCTGGGATTATTTGCTCAGGATACAGATTGAATAGGTATGGTGAAAGAATACAACCCTGATGCACACCTTTCCTGACTTTAAATCATGTGGTATCCCCTTGTTCTGTTTCAAACTACCCACCACCACACCATTGCTGTTGAGTCGATTTTGACTCATAGTCACCCTATAGGACAGAGTAGAACTGCCCCATAGAGTTTCCAAAGAGCATCTGGTAGATTCAAACTGCTGACCTTTTGGTTAGAAGCCATGTTCTTAACCACTATGCCACCAGGGTTTCCTGCGTTCTATTGGCTTCCTCTTAATCCATGTACAGATTCCTAATGAGCACAATTGTTTCATAATTTCCATTCTCCACAATGTTATCCATAATTTGTTATGATCCACACAGTCCAATATCTTTGCATAGTCAATAAAACACAGGTTAAAAAAAAAAAAAAAATTTTTTTTTTTTTTTAAACATCTTTCTGGTATTCTCTGCTTTCAGCCCGGATTCATCTGGCATCAGCAATGATATCCCTGGTTCCACGTCCTCTTCTAAATTTGGCTTGAATGTCTGGCAGTTTCCTGTCAATACACTGTTGTAGCCATTTTTAAATGATCTTCAGCCAAAATTTGCTTACTTGAGATATTAATAATGTTCAATAATTTCCACATTTGGTGGGATCACCTTTCTTGGGAATAGGCATAAATATGTATCTCCTCCAGTTGGTTCGTCAGGTGGCTGTCTTCCAAATTCCTTGGCATAGAACAGCGAGCACTTCCAGCACTGCATCAGTTTGTTGAAACATCTCAATTGGTATTCCATCAATTCCCAGAGCCTTGTCTTTCACCAATGCCTTCAGTGAAGCTTGGACTTCTTCCTTCAGTACCATCGGTTCTTGATCATATGTTACTCACTGAAATGGTTGAACCTTGACGAATTCTTTTTGGTATAGTGACTCTGTGTATTCCTTCCATCTTCTTTCGATGTTTCCTGAATCATTTAATATTATCCCCATAGAATCCCTCACTATTGCAATTCACTGTTGCAACTCTTCAGTTCTTTCAGCTTGAGAAATGCTGAGCATGTTCTTCCCTTTTGGTTTTCTATCTCCAGTTCTTTGCACATGTCATCATAATACTTTACTTTGTCTTCTAGAGCAGCCTTGTGAAATCTTCTGTTCAGTTCTTCTACTTCATCATTTTTTCCTTTTGCTTTAGCTACTCAACATTCAAGAGGAAGTTTCAGAGTCTCTTCTGACATCGGTTTAGGTCTTTTCTTTCTCTTCTGTCTTTTTAATGACTCTTGCTTTCTTCATATACGATGCCCTTGTTGTTGTTCCACAGTTCGTCTCCTCTTGGGTCATTAGTGTTTGACACATCAAATCTATTCTGGAGATGATCTGTAAATTGAGGTGGGATATCTTTAAGGTCGTACTTTGGCTCTCATGGACTTCGTCTAATTTTCTTCAGTTTAAACTTGAACTTGCATATGAGTAATTCATGGTCTGATCCACAGTCGGACCCTGGCCTTGTTCTGACTGATGATATTGAGCTTTTCCATCATCTCTTTTCACAGGCATAGTTGATTCGATTTCTGTGTATTCTACCTGGTGAAGTCCATGTGCACAGTCACGACTTATGTTGGTGAAAAAAGGTATTTGCAATGAAGAAGTCGTTGGTCTTGCAAAATTCTGTCATGTGATCTCCAGCATCATTTCTATCACCAAGGGCATATTTTTCATCTACCAATCCTTCTTCTTTGTTTCCAACTTTTGCATTCCTATCTCCAGTAATTATCAGTGTATCCTGATTGTATGTTTGATCAATTTCAGACTGCAGGAGTTGGTAGAAATTTTTGATTTCTTCATCTTTGGCCTTAGAGGTTTGTGTGTAAATTTGAATAATAGTCATATTAAATGGTCTTCCTTGTAGGTGTATGGCTATTACCCAATCACTGACAACATTGTACTTCCAGATAGATCTTGAAATGTTCTTTTTGAAGTTGAATGGAACATCATTCCTTCTCAAGTTGTTGTTCTCAGTGTAGTAGACCATATGATTGTCTGATTCAAAATGATCAGTACCAGTCATTTCAGCTCACTAATGCCTAGGATATAGATTTCTATGCATTCCATTTCATTTTTGATGATTTCCAATTTTCCTAGGTTCACACTTTGTGAGTTCCAGGTTCCAATTATTAAGGGATGTTTGGGTCATTTTCTTCTTATTTCGAGTCGTGCCACATCAGCAAATGAAGGTCTCCAAATCTGGACTCCATTTATGTCATTAAGGTTGACTCTACTTTGAGGAGGCAGCTTTTCTCCAGTCATATTTTGAGTGACTTCCAACCTGAGAGGCTCACCTTCCAGCATCGCATCAGACAATGTTCCACTTCTATTCATAAGGTTTTCACTGCCTAATTCTTTTCAGAAGTAGACTGCTGGGTCCTTCTTCCTGGTCTGTCTTAGTCTGGAAATTCAGCTGAAACCTGTCTGCCATGGGTGACCCTGCTGGTGGTTGAATACCAGTGGCATAGATTCCAGCATCACAACAACACGCAAGCCCCCACAGTATGACAAACTGCATGGGGGGAAGGCACAGTTGGGGCCTCTTAAATCACCACTTCCTTCCTGAATCACTGAATTCTCTCTGCTCGATTGTCTGTATGCTCTGGTCAACTGTAAATATATATATATATATATATATATATGTATTTTTAAATGTAGGAGTTCTTAAGAAAATGAGTGAAATTATTTAGTAAGACCCTAAATGACTGTAATCCAGCTAAACAATTTCTACATCAAGTGAACTTTCATTACTCCCTCCATGTCTCCTTTTGTTATGAGAAAAGACAAATGGTAATATACAAAGTATCATAACATCTTTTATAATATACATATTCATCACAAGCACATATATATTATATTTTATGATGAATAGTACAAAGGTTCAATTTTATTTATCACATACAGGTAA